>NC_135977.1:1418297-1517874 GCF_053455715.1 Rhinoraja longicauda
GGGACTAGTGTAGCTGGAACATGTTGGCCGGTGTGGGCAAGTTGGGCCGAAGGGCCTGTTTTCACACTGTATCACTCTATCACTCTCTATGAATCAATCAGTACCATCTTGATTTTGTGACCAGCTATGATCTTGAATAGATTTAACTCAGAACGGAATCTGTACGTGTTCATGCATTAAACAGTTGAGAACCAGACTAAAGATTGATCTGCATCTGAAAAGGAAATTGATTAATGGTGCAGTTGTGATTTTCCTTTAAACTTTTTTTCTGTTGAAAATGAGCAATTTTTGTTCATTCTTTTATCAGTGGTGTGGTTTATTCTGCAATTTGTTTCATGAGAAGGGACCTACTTTTGTGTTCTTTAAAGCACCCTCTGTTTGTAAGAATTTGCCTGCAATTAGTAGCACAGGTAACACAAAGGTAAGAGTCCAGATCGCCCCATCAAAGGAAGGTTGGGCGCCTCCGACCCCTGGAAGTCAAAGGAGGGAGAGATTGAACTTTGTTTTTGCCTTCCATCACAGTGAGGAATGTGGAGGAGTCACTGTGGTGGATGTTCATGTTCAAATGTATTTTGTGTGTCCTGTTGCTTTTTGTTGTTCTGATGACTACGGCAAATGAAGTTCCTCGAATGTTGCAAAACATACTTGGTTAATAAAGTATTATTGTGATGAAGTTAATGTTGACTCTGTTTTGGAGAAATGTTGAATGTAGCGCCCTGACATTGTAATGCACTGTTGTGTATATTTTTGTGTTCAGGTATCTGGGGCCCACATTTGGTGGTGGTGAGAACTTGTAAGATGCTCAACTGGGAAATGGAATTCAAGCGGTGGTGTCCAGGACTCAAGATCATGATGTACTTTGGTACAAGGAAACAACGCAGAGTCAAACGGGAGGTACGGACCCAGCAACTTGTTTCAATCACAGTTTTAGCTTTCGAGATACAGTGCGGAAACAGGCCCTTCCCAGCGATCCCCGCACACTATTCAAAACACACTAGGGACAATTTACATTTAAACCAAGCCAATTAACCTACAAACCTGTACGTCTCTGGAGTGTGGGAGAACGTACGACCTCCGTACGGACAGCACCCGTAGTCGGGATGGAACCCGGGTCTTCGGCGCTGTAAGGCAGCAGCTTTGCCGTTGTGCCACCGTGCCGCCTCGAGTCACTTACAGCTACCAAGTCAACTGGCTATTTTTATTTTGTCCTTTAAAAAATTGCAGGTTGGGGAGTATTTTTAAAATTAGATTGAATATGGAACATGGAACAGTACAGCACAGGAACAGGCCCTTCGGCCCACAAAGTCTGTGCCAAACATGATGCCAAGTTAGACTAATCCCCTCTGCCCCGCACGTGATCCTCCCTCCACTCCCTGCATATCCACGCGCCTGTCTAAAAGCCTCTTCACCACCACTATCATATCTGCCTCCACCCCCACCCCTGGCAGTGCGTTCCAGGCCCCCACCCCTCTCTGTGTAAAACACCTGCCCCCCACATCTGCTTTAAACTTTGCCCCTCTCACCTTAAAGCTGTGGCCTCTAGTCTGTGACATCTCCACCCTGGGGTGAAGGTTCTGACTGTCTACCCTGTCTACGCCGCTCAAATACTTATTTTATATGTTTCTACCTGGTCTCCCCCTCAACCTCCTGTTTACTAAAACACATCTTTAGTGAACAACATTTGACAAATGAGTTTCATGCCTGAGAGTTTCTTTGTTAATTTCCCTTTTAACATTGCTCCCACATCTTCTACTATCTTTGTGGCTTGCTGGAATTCTGTACTGAATTACCTCAGTGCCCTGCACTTCAGTCTTGTGTAAGTTTTCTAATCTCTGTAACATGAAAATGAAAGAAACCTGGGATGCCAGCTGTACTCTTGTGTTTCCAGTGTTGGACAGAGCCCAATGCCTTCCATGTATGCATCACCTCGTACAAGCTGCTGCTCAACGACATGGCTGCATTCAGGAGGAAGAGATGGAAGTACCTGATACTGGACGAGGTGCAGCAGCTGTGCAACACCACCGAGCAGCACTGGGAGGCGCTGTTCAATCTCAAGAGGTCAGCATCGCATGTTTAATGCAGCACAGGCCCATCACTCTGATTTCACTCGAGTTTGGATGCAAGGAAAAGCTTTTTTGGTGTCATATCTGCAGCGTAGGAAATATTGTATGGTAGCGAGAACTCAATAGACAATAGGTGCATGAGGAGGCCATTCGGCCCTTCGTGCCAGCACCGCCATTCAATGTGATCATGGCTGATCATTCTCAATCAGTACCCCGTTCCTGCCTTCTCCCCATACCCCCTGACTCTGCTATCCTTAAGAGCTCTATCTAGCTCTCTCTTGAATGCATTCAGAGAATTGGCCTCCACTGCCTTCTGAGGCAGAGAATTTCACAGATTCACCACTCTCTGAATGAAAATGTTTTTCCTCATCTCAGTTCTAAATGGCCTACCCCTTATTCTTAAACTGTGGCCCCTTGTTCTGGACTCCCCCAACATTGGGAACATGTTTCCTGCCTCTAACGTGTCCGACCCCTTAATAATCTTATACGTTTCGATAAGATCCCCTCTCATCCTTCTAAATTCCAATGTATACAAGCCTAGTCGCTCCAGTCTTTCAACATACGACAGTCCCGCCATTCCGGGAATTAACCTCGTAAACCTACGCTGCACGCCCTCAATAGCAAGAATAACTCATCTCTGGGGGAGCTCTCAACCGGTGCTGAGAATGATTGTGGAGTTAGTACTGTCACCTAGGCTCACTGGTTGTGGTGGAGTTAGTACTGTCACCTAGGCTCACTGGTTGTGGTGGAGTTAGTACTGTCACCTAGGCTCACTGGTTGTGGTGGAGTTAGTACTGTCACCTAGGCTCACTGGTTGTGGTGGAGTTAGTACTGTCACCTAGGCTCACTGGTTGTGGTGGAGTTAGTACTGTCACCTAGGCTCACTGGTTGTGGTGGAGTTAGTACTGTTACCTAGGCTCACTGGTTGTGGTGGAGTTAGTACTGTCACCTAGGCTCACTGGTTGTGGTGGAGTTAGTACTGTCACCTAGGCTCACTGGTTGATTGTGGAGTTAGTACTGTCACCTAGGCTCACTGGTTGTGGTGGAGTTAGTACTGTCACCTAGGCTCACTGGTTGATTGTGGAGTTAGTACTGTCACCTAGGCTCACTGGTTGATTGTGGAGTTAGTACTGTCACCTAGGCTCACTGGTTGATTGTGGAGTTAGTACTGTCACCTAGGCTCACTGGTTGTGGTGGAGTTAGTACTGTCACCTAGGCTCACTGGTTGTGGTGGAGTTAGTACTGTCACCTAGGCTCACTGGTTGATTGTGGAGTTAGTACTGTCACCTAGGCTCACTGGTTGTGGTGGAGTTAGTACTGTCACCTAGGCTCACTGGTTGATTGTGGAGTTAGTACTGTCACCTAGGCTCACTGGTTGATTGTGGAGTTAGTACTGTCACCTAGGCTCACTGGTTGTGGTGGAGTTAGTACTGTCACCTAGGCTCACTGGTTGATTGTGGAGTTAGTACTGTCACCTAGGCTCACTGGTTGTGGTCTGGGGGTCAGAAGTTGAAGAGGCAGGGATACTAGGAACTGCAGATGTTGCTTTGGTTAACTTCTCATGGTTCAAGTGGTGGACTGGGCTACTGAAGTTGGTGCTCTGCATGACACGTGCATGGTAAGTTGGTTGAGTATTGGCAGCAACTGGTCACCATTCACATTGATGGCAATTGAGAGAGAAAGTTTGAGGCTGATTAATGCCTAACTTTTAGTAGGTCACCTTCAATTGGATGTATCTGGTTTTAGTTTTTAATTTTAGAGATAAAGCGCGGAAACAGGCCCCTTGGACCCGTGCCGACCAGCGATCCCCGCACACTAACACTATCCTACCCACACTAGGGACAATTTACATTGATACCAAGCCAATTAACCTACAGACCTGTACGACTTTGGAGTGTGGCAGGCAATCGAAGATCTCGAGAAAACTCACGCAGTCACGGGGAGATCGTACAAGCTCCGTACAGACAGCGCCCTTAGTCGGGATCGAACCTGGGTCTCTGGCGCCGAAAACGTTGTAAGGCAGCTACTCTACTGCTGCGCCTCCGTGCCACCCTTATAAAAGGTTTAACGAAAAGTTTTGATATTGGGGTAGAAGCGGATTGTTTGCTAAGCAATGCCTTTTGCTATTCTAGTCAGCAGCGCTTGCTTTTGATCGGAACTCCTTTACAAAATACACCAATGGAGCTGTGGACAATGATGCACTTCCTGCTGCCTGGTATCTCCAGATCCTACCTGGATTTCCCTGTGAAAGTCGGCACAGATGAAAATCAAGACTACTGCCACAAATTAGTGATACGGATGCATAGGGTGAGTACAGTTTCCACTTCAGTAAACCCTAAGATGTAGGGTATGGGGGTGTGGAATAGCCAGTCTGACGGAGGAAGACCCTGACACTTCGAACAATGAGGGACCGTTCAGCGGCCTCCTCGACTTCCTCGACGTGGTGCGTTAGAGGTTGGGAGAGAGCGCATGGCTTTCACCTTCGCTGTTACCAAATACCATGGAGATAGCAAGCGTGCTGAACACGGAAGCATTGTGCTCTCCACTGACCCCACCACTACTCTGATCGTTCAGTCTTTCATTTGTACCTTTGCATTCTCCATTGTCACTCCCAATCTCTGAATCTTAACTTTTTTTAATCTCTTAACATTTCCCAGTTCTGATGAAAGACCAGCAGCCTGATACACAAACTGTTTCACCCTTCAGTGATGCTGCTGGATTTGTTGAGTATTTCCAGCATTTTCAGTGTTTATTCCAGATTTCCAGCATCTACATTATTTTTCTTCTAAATTCTTGCCATTATAAAGTGGGTGGCAACATGATGCTTGTTTAGTTGTGCAGCCAAGTTTAATGGTGTCCTGTTTCAGCATACAGCGTGCAAGCAGGCCCTTCGGCCCAACACACCCAGACCGGCCAACATGCCCCATCTGCACTAGTCCCATCTGCCTGCGTTTGGCCCACATCCCTCCACACCTGTGCTATGGTAGTGAGGAGTAGGTTGTTGCATGCAACTTTCAAACATACTCTGATCTTTGGTTGTAGATGATTCAGCCATTCATCCTGCGGCGATCAAAGAGAGATGTGGAGAAGCAGCTGCCGAAGAAATACGAGCACATTCTGAAATGCTGCTTGTCAAAGAGGCAGAAAATCATGTACGAGGATGTCATGTTCCACTCTGGGTAAGCACCGACCTCCATCAGATGCCTCTTGGCTGTCCTGAAAATAACTGCGTGCTTTGCTCAGATTCTCTCTATAAGTCTTTTATCCCTCACCTTTCAGCTTTACCCTCTTGATTCAGTCACCTCTCCTTTAAAGTTAAGTTGCTAGTTTCCACTGTCTATTCTCAGAGTTATGTATCCCTTTCTCAGATCACCCCACTGCCTCTTCTGTAGCAAGGAAAATGAGCCCAGCCTTTTCAATCTCCATGCACCTGAAACAACATACTGTTCTTTCAACACCCTGTAATCACATTCTTCCAAAACCCCTCTAATCCTAACAATTGATTTAAATTTATTCCTTTTAGTTAATGACCTCCCTGCTTTAATCTCTTTGTGGCTCTTATAGTTTATATACCTCAAATAAATCTCACCTGAGATACAGCACGGAAACAGGCCCTTCAGCCCACCGAGTCCGTGCCGACCAGCAATCACCCCACCCCGCACACTAACACTATCCTACACGCACGCACCAGCGACAATTTACAATTTTACTGAAGCCAATTATCCTACAAACCTGTACATCTTTGGAGTGTGGGAGAAAACCCACACAGCTACAGGGAGGACGTACAAACTCCCTACAGGCAGTGGCTGTAGTCAGGATCGAACCCAGATCTGTGGTGCTGTGAGACAGCAACTCTACCGCTGTGCTGCCTCAGACTCCTTGGTTGCAAAGGAAACGGCAGTCCAGCCAGCCGCTTGTACCTGTGTGCGTCTCCAGCTCCAGCGGTTATCCGCCCAGGTCACAGCTTCCTTGATGGTATTGCATCGTGGCGGTGATGGGGTGACTGGATTGATATTCCAGTCCTCTACCTATGACCTGACTAGTACATTCGACACTCTAAACATCCCTGCGCTAAGTGGACTTCTTGTAGGTTTGTGGGAAAAAAACTGCAGATGCTGGTCTAAATCGAAGGTCGACACAAAAAGCTGGAGTAACTCAGCGGGTCAGGCAGCATCTCTGGAGAGAAGGAATGGGTGACGTTTCGGGTCGAGATCCTTTGCCGGCTTTACCTTGCACTAAACATTATTCCCTTGTGTGTGTGTGCACTGTAAATGGCTGGATTGTGATCGTGTATTGTCTTTCCGCTGAGTGGTCAGCACTCAGCAAAAAGCTTTTCACGGTTCCTCGGTACGGGTGACAATAAACTAAACCGACTAAGTTGAAGCCTTTGCCTGTCCACCAGCACGACGGAAGCTCTGCGGTCCCGCCATTTTGTGAGCGTCCTCAACCTGCTGATACACCTGCGTCGGATATGCAACCACCCCGACCTGAGGTGTCCACGAGCTGTCTGCTCCGCTTATGTCTTCAAAGCGCTGCACTACTCCATCGCTTCACTGCTGTTGAAGACACTTGAATACGATCCGTGGAAAGTAAGTGGCCGGGAAAATATTTCTCTTCCATCATTTTTCTCATAGTGGTCAGTAGATTTGCCCACCGAGCAAATTGAATTGAATTGAATTGAATAAGTTTATTGGCCAAGTATGTACACATACAAGGAATGTGCCCTGGTGATCCGCTCGCAAGTAACAACACCAACATACAGTAAACAATTAACATTAAAGCATAAAACATTAATACATCATTACGGTTTAAACATGTGAGTGAAATAAACCGGAGTAAAAAGAGACAACAGACTTTTGGTTATTGAGTAGAGCTAATACTTGCGGAGAAAAGCTGTTTTTATGTCTGGCTGAGGCTGCTTTGACAGTCCGGAGTCACCTTCCAGAGGGATGTGCTTCAAATAGTTTGTGGCCAGGGTGAGAGGGGTCAGAGATGAGCAAAGAGTTTCACTGTGACTTGCCTCACGTAACAATAAAGTGATTCGATTCGATAGATTGTCCCTGAAATAACACATCTTATTTTTTTTCCAAATGTAGAACGCAGACTTGACCGCTTTCAACCTAGCTGGAATTGAAAATAAATTGTCTCGACACGAGACGGAGAGGGTCATGCCCAAGCGAAAGGTGTCCAGGAAACTGATTGAGGAAATCTACAACTCTCCGGATCCCCCACCCAGACCCAAGGCCGTGAAAGTGAAAGTCAACAAGTAGGTAGTTCTTCGGTCACACTGCCTGTCCCCTTCACGGTGAGGTGCTGCCGTGCAGTGGGTAGTTCTTCAGTCACACTGCCTGTCTGTCGTCCCCTTCACGGTGAGGTGCTGCAGTGGAGTGGGTAGTTCTTCAGTCACACTGCCTGTCCCCTTCACGGTGAGGTGCTGCAGTGGAGTGGGTAGTTCTTCGGTCACACTGCCTGTCCCCTTCACGGTGAGGTGCTGCAGTGGAGTGGGTAGTTCTTCGGTCACACTGCCTGTCCCCTTCACGGTGAGGTGCTGCAGTGGAGTGGGTAGTTCTTCAGTCACACTGCCTGTCCCCTTCACGGTGAGGTGCTGCAGTGGAGTGGGTAGTTCTTCAGTCACACTGCCTGTCGTCCTCTTCACGGTGAGGTGCAGCCGTGCAGTGGGTAGTTCTTCGGTCACACTGTCTGTCGTCCTCTTCACGGTGAAGTGCTGCGGTGGAGTGGGTTCTGATTAATATCCCGGCAGTAAATCCAGAAATTGTCTTTGGTTCAAAAGTGCTTCCAGAGTGATGCAATCCCAAAGGGATATCCATTTCCTTTTCCATCATCCATCACTGCCAGCCGTTTCCCACGATGGATTAATCATCTGTCGACAACTTTCCATTAAAGTGATCTGTGGGATTAAAACATATTTCAACGAGGCAAGTGCAGGTTTCTAAAGGCTAGCGTGAGCGACCCATGCCGACAGTCAAGTGCACTTCATCAGCGTCCCAACAAGGGATGATGTTGCCCAACCTTTGGTTCCCGTTTATTACTTCTCACAACGAGTGGATTTACGAGGGTGTTGCCAGGACCCGAGGGTCGCCTGAGCTACAGGGAGATGTTGAGCTGGTTATGACTTTATTCCTTGGAGTGCAGGAGGTTCTCACACAATCGCCAGAGGAAAAGATCGGGTAAATGCAGTCATTTGTCCAGAATAAGGGAATCAGGAACTAGAGGACATAGCTGTAGCGTTCGGGGAAGGGTGGGGGGGGGAGGGGGGGAGGAGGAGAGAAGATTTAGTAGGAACCTGAGGGGTAACGTTTTTGCACTGAGGGGGGTATGGAACGAGCTGCTGAAGGAGGTGGTTGACGCAGGTACTATCACAGCTCTTAAGAAACGTCAATTGTATTTACGTTCTTTGTAAATACTTACCTTCCAAAGTTGTTTGTTCCTAAAGTTTCTTTACACTCTGAGTTAGATTTAGCTCTTAGGGCTAACGGAATCAAGGGATAGGGGGAGAAAGCAGGAACGGGGTACTGATTGTGAATGATCAGCCATGATCACATTGAATGGCGGTGCTGGCTTGAAGGGCTGAATGGCCTACTCCTGCACCTGTTTTCCATGTTTCTAATGTGTTTTCTCCCAAACGCTTGTCAAGGTTGTTTCAGCCGGTGCAGTACGGACAGAAGCCAGATGACAGGACGGTGGTGGTGATGGGGACTCAGCCTCCACGAGCGGCCAGCATGGTCACGGCAACCACTGGTCATCAGGGGCAGGTGCGAGGGAAATCCTCAGCCGTGGCTGTCCCTGCTTCTCAGGTTATGACCTCTGCGCAGGGTAAGAGACGCAGACCCAGTGGTGAATGTGTACCGTTGAGCAGTGGGCTCTCATGCCTGCCTCTGCTCCAGCAGTAGTGCAGGAGACCAGCTTCTTTACCCCTGTAGAAGCAAGCAACGGCAGATCTTACAATCTTAAGAAAAATCCACAGTGCTGGAGGAACTCAGTGGGTCAGGCAGCATCCGTGGCAGGAAATGGACCGGCGATGTATTTGGTCGGGAGCCTTCTCCAGCCTGACGAAAGTCCTGATGAAATGTGTAGGAAGGAACTGCACGTGCTGGTTTAAACCGAAGATAGACACGAAAAGCTGGAGAAACTCAGCGGGACAGGCAGCATCTCTGGTCGAGGCACGAAACATCTCCCATCCCTTCTCTCCAGAGATGCTGCCTGTCCCGCTGAGTTGCTCCAGCGTTTGTGTGTCCATCTTCTGGTGAAATGTCTCCTGGCCACTTCCTTCCACAGATCGTGCCTGATCCGCTGAAATCTTCCAGCACTTTGTCTTTTTGCTCATCTCCCCCCCCCCCCGTGTTGACAAAAGGTGCAAAAGCACACAGGTTATTCTCCCAGCTCCTCGTTTTCAAACATCACACCTGCCTCTCTCCTTGTACAGGACTGAATAAAATGTGTATTTTAAAGGATGAGTTTTTAAAGTACAGGCATGAAACTCTCAAAACCGTCTGCTGTTTCGAACAGTTGTTGAAGTCCACACAGATCCACACAAGTCCACACAGATCCACACAAGTCCACACAGATCCACACAAGTCCACACAGATCCAATGAAACAGGCAACATCATTTTATTTGATAAAAACATTACAAAAGCAAACTGCGTTGGATAATTTGAATCAGTAGCAATCTTGTGTGGATAATTGTTTGTCCAGTCCTTTCCTGTTGCTGATACAGACAGTGAGTTGTACTCCGACAGACACCGAGGATCACTTCCACTGACGTGGTCACCTACCGACTTTAATTGATCTTTCTTCACGGGCTAGTCCCTGCAGTGGCAGGCTGTTGGCAGTTTGTCTTCCCATTGCTGCTGTCATGGTGTAAGATCAAGGTTGATCTGCGGTAAGTGCTCTGATCAGCGGCTGCCAGAAGTAGCAGTTTGATGGTTCTCTGGAGTTCCTTTCAGTGTTATGGCAGGTGACCTCTTCTTTTACAATTTCCTGTCATGGCTGCTGGCCAAGTTGGTGTTGCCTGTCCATCCTCAAAGAGTATGTGAATACCAGAGTTATTAGGGGTCAAGTGTGGATGTGTGTGTGGGTCGGAGATAGACACAGAATGCTGGAGTAACTCAGCGGGACAGGCAGCATCCCTGGAGAGAAGGGATGAGTGACGTTTCGGGTCGAGACCCTTCTTCAGACTTTACTCCACACATTGTGTGTGGGAGTTGGACCATACTGGTGGAAGGCAGTGGGCTAGCTGTGCTGAAGGTCATTGAAGGCAGTAGGCTACCTGTGCTGAAGGTCATTGAGTTTCACGTGTGGGAAGGAACTACAGATGCTGGTTTACACCACAGACAGACACAAAAAGCTGCAGTAACTCAGCAGATCAGACAGCGTCTCTGGAGAAAAGGAAGAGGTGACGTTTCGGGTGGAGACCCGTCTTCAGACCTGAGGGCAAGCGTGCCAAGCAGCTTCTTCACCACACTGTCCACCTGCGTTGCCACCTTCATGGAACTATGTACCTGCACCCCTAGATATATCTCCTCTACGACACTCCACAGGCGCTGCCATTTATTGTGCAGGTTCTGCCCTGGTTTGTTTACCAAAGTGCAATACCTTGCATTTATCAGAATTAAATGCATTTTGAGCAACTGGGTCAATGGTCCAAGGAATCCGTCGGCCTTTCGGCCCAGTTGATCAAAATCCCTTTCAACAGTGGATTACTCTGAGAGCAGTCGTTGTTTCACTGCTATCGTAGCTGGTGCAAATAACTAGTTATAAAATGCCTGGTGTGGTTTTGATATCCGTGCCCAGTTTGAATAAGTGATTGATTAACATGAGCATCAGTTTACTGAATATAGCAAAAAAATCATAAAAACATGTATATATAATACATTACTGCTTAATGCTTCAAACTATTAACTGCATGGGTTTTGGCTTAAACAGAGCTTGGACACTAATTTAGAAATCGTTTAGATAAATGTTTTTGCCTTATCTTGGACTTGAAGACACTTCAAGAATGTTGCCAGGACCTAAGGGTGTGAGCTAGAGGGAAAGGTTGAGCAGGCTGGGACTCTATTCCTTGGAGCGCAGGAGGATGAGGCGTGTATAAGATCTTATCGAGGTGTATAAGATCATGAGAGGAATAGATCAGGTAGACGCACAGAGTCTCTTGCCCAGAGTAGGGGAATCGAAGACCAGAGGACATGGGTTTAAGGTGAAGGGGAAAAGATTTAATAGAAATCTGAGGGGTAACCTTTTCACACAAAGGGTGGTGGGTGTATGGATCAAGCTGCCAGAGGAGGTAGTTGAGGCTGGGATTATCCCAACATTTAAGAAACATTTGGACAGGTACATGGATAGGACAGGTTTGGAGGGATATGGACGAAACGCAGGCAGGTGGGACACGTTGGCCGGTGTGGGCAAGTTGGGCTGAAGGGCCTGTTTACACATTGTATCACTCTGTGACTGCAACTGTACAGAGTGGGATCCACAGCCCACACTGGTCCCTGTGCTGCCTGCATCACACAGGCCATGGTCTTGGCAGATCCTGCACCATACAGGCCACGGTCTTGGCAGATCCTGCACCACACAGGCCATGGTCTTGGCAGATCCTGCACCACACAGGCCATGGTCTTGGCAGATCCTGCACCACACAGGCCATGGTCTTGGCAGATCCTGCACCACACAGGCCATGGTCTTGGCAGATCCTGCACCACACAGGCCATGGTCTTGGCAGATCCTGCACCACACAGGCCATGGTCTTGGCAGATCCTGCACCACACAGGCTATGGTCTTGGCAGATCTACCCAGCTTCTCGTGGCACTGTATGAAGCGGTAGGCGATGGGCCAGGATGGAATCCTGGAAATGTCATTTTGCAATGCAGTTTATTGGCTGCAAGAATCAGATTAATGCACAGAATGAATCAGTTGGTTAGCTGTGTGTATTGTTTCAGCGTGAGCCCTGTTGTCCACAGCTCAGAGTCACCACCTTGCCTCCATGTAATGCTGCAATCAATCTCGTGCTGACTCTCCCAGAGTTTCCTTAAGCTGCTTGCTTTACTTGCAGTGAATGAAAGAACTTGCCAGCTCTCCGCGTGTTCAAATGCACCACGCAGCCTACATTCATTCACCTGAGCGGACAGCCCATTCAGACCCTGCTTCCTCCCACAGTGCATCACTCCCTCAATACTGCAGGGCAATTTCAGCTCAAATCTGTGATGTGAGCCCGCAGGCTTGTGACCGCAGCAAGAGTGCAACCAGCTGCAGTGTGATGCGGTGGAGCCCCACACAATATATCTCAGAAGCAATGGACTTTGATATTGCGTGCATTTATGGTTGCTTGGAGCAATAGCTGTGTTGGAAGGAACTGCAGACGCTGCTTCACACCGGAGATAGACACGAGATGCTGGAGTAACTCAGCGGGACAGGCAGCATCTCTGGAGAGAAGGAATGGGTGACGTTTTGGGTCGAGACTGAAGAAGGGTCTCAACCAAAACCGTCACCCATTCCTTCTCTCCAGAGATGCTGCCTGTCCCGCTGAGTTACTGCAGCATCTTGCGTCTGTCTTTGGAGCAATGGCTGGTTATCTCCAGTACCTGGATGGGTGCTTTGTTGCTTGATTGTTTTCATCGCTTGGGTTTGACCAGAGGCACGGTGAGTTAGCGAAGAATGAAATGTGAATGTGATGTTGATGCAAGTCTCTCCTATGTTGGCCGGCACAAACCAACCACTTGTTGTTTGCAGCAGCCACTACGTTACAGATGGCTCCGACTTCTGCCAGTGCACCAGGACAGCAGCAGGCGGTCAGCAACACCATCGCCTCTAGCACGGCCACTCCGGCCCCGGTCAGCCAGCAGGGACAGGCCGCTCCCCAGGCCTTGCACTCTGGCCAGGCCCAGCAACAGGTCACCTCCGTTCACACCGTCCCGACAACCAATGTACTGCATCAGAGGCTGGTGCTGTCCTCCCAGGCCCAGGCACGGTTGCCTAGTAAGTGGCCTGACAAATGTTGCCTAATTCTCCCACCTATTACTGTTGCATGATTCTCTCATTTCTTGCTGGAAGCGTCTGGCCCTCCCTCACATGCAGCCGATTTGTACAACCTTTTATTTTTCAAGTTCACTATCGCTGCCCTCTTTCCACAAATCTCTCTTGGGTAAAGGACTAATCCATCTGCTGAAATTTTCTTTAGACCAGATCTGGCCATGGTTAATGGCCATTGAACAAACAGCTGTCCTCTGCTTCACTTTGTATGTACGTTAGCCTTCTAGCATGTCTCTCTGATACTGAGCACAGACCTGGTGATATATTTATCCTGTGGACAATGCACTGCCTTTGCAAAAGATGCTCGGGATGTTTAAAAAAACAGTCAAATCAATAGTGCTCCTGTCTTGAATTACGTTTGGGGTTGACAAAAGCTCTTGGGCTTCTACACAAAATGTTGCCTACAATAATGATTCCACCCAATCCTCTCCTCAGTGTAGCACAGTGGAGTGGACAGATCTGCTGCCTCTCAGCACCAGAGAACCGGCTTTGATCCACACCTCTGTGTGTGGAGTTTGCATGTTCTCCCTGTGACCGCACGGGTTTCCTCAGGGTGCTGCCACATCCCAAAGACGTGTGGGTTTGTAGGTTAATTGGCCCTCTGTAAATTGCCCCCTAGTGTGTAGGGAGTGGATGAGAAAGAAGGGATAATGTAGAACTAGTGTGAACGGGTGATTGATGGTCGGCATGGACACAGTGGGCCGAAGGGCCTGTTTCCACGCTGCATCTTTTAATCAATTCAATCAATCAATCCTTCCCCTCAAGGAGTAGAAGACGTTTCCACCTGACCACAACAAATACATACAAACCTAGAGATTCAAATCATTGCCCACGCCCTGGGTATAATTATAATGCCTAAACGATTGGAATTAGAACTGGCTGCCAAGCTCAGCTTGTGTCAGTATCTGCCGAGGCAACACAGTGGCAAACCGCTGCTGCCCTCTGTGGAGTTTGTCCTCTCTCCCGGTGCCGGCAGTTTCCCCAGGGTGCCGTGGTTCCATCCTGCATCCTGACAGCCTCGGTGGATTCATTGGCCACTCTAGCTGAGCGGTGGAAGCCGGGAGGAGGGAAACTTAATGGAGGTAGGTGATTACTCAGACTCGATGAAAACCTCAGGGAAGAGGTCTCCCCATGTCAGAACAAATAATGTGAACGTCTATGACTCCTGATGGAGTCAACGTGCAGAAGGTGCCAATCCTGAAGCAATAGACAATAGGTGCAGGAGTAGGCCGTTCGGCCCTTCGAAGCAGTTAGCAGTGGACATGCCTGGGACCTAGACTCACACTTGCGTGTCTTTAGAAAGCAGAGATACTAATAGCAGCTGGGAGGAGGGTCATTGAACGTAGTCACAGACTTCTGACTCATTCTGCGTTTTTTAAATTTCTGAGCTCTCTTGGAAAGGCAGTGGAAAACCGCACCACTTTCATGGCGCTGACAGAAACAGGGTGTCATTGAAGGTTTTACAGGCAGCTGCATGCAACACACTGGGCACTGCCCCTGGATAGCTTTGAAAAGTTCCATCATTACCCTTAAGCTTTGCGTAGAAATCATCTCCTCGGCTTTAGATTTAGAGATACAGGGAAACCAAGCTGCAACATTTGGCTGGCTCACCTCGATGTGGAACCCCAGCCAATCATTCCCAAGTGAACTTTTTTTATTGTTTTAAGGTTTATTTTTAAAGTGAGGAAGAAAATAAAAGTACATCTAATAAAGATGTTTGGGGTCTGCCTAAAAGAGATGATGGATTTCGAGAGGGCAGAGGAGTAAAATGACATTTTATTAGTCCTTTGATTTTATACAAATCTGACTCTACCTCTGATTGACCATAGGTCACCTTGTTCTGGACAAGGACACGTTTTTAATTTGCAAACATAATGGACAAGGAACAGGCAGGGAATGCAGCAATATTGCTTTGTAATTTAGCTTTCTCTTGTTATCAGTGGATAATGTCACTGAAGGGTCAGGGTACCTGTTTGCTTTGCCAACTCCAGACTATGGCTGCACAACCAATGTCCAGTTTCCCAAGCTGCTCTTCCAACTTGGTTTCACTTTGCTCTTCCTGCATCAACTTCTTTGACACCTTGTTTGATCACTGTAGATGACCTTGCATGCGTAGAGCTTGATTGCAGACGTACTAATCACTGAGCACGGGATGTTTGACTCCACGTTCTAACGGTGCACGGCCCGCTGTCCTTCCTTGCAGGTGGAGAAGTGGTCAGCATTGCCCAGCTTGCCTCCATCGCAGGTGGGCAAGGCCGCGGCACCCAGACCAGCCAGCCCGTCACCTTGCACTTCCAAGGCAACAAGTTCACACTGTCCAGCAGTCAGCTACGTCAGCTGACCACAGGCCAGCATCTTCAATTGCAAGGTACGCCCGCTATTCATCGACTATTTCACACGGTTATAAAACATGTATATTTCTTGCATATGTGTGCGTTTCTTATCCACGACGTTATCGTTCTTCCGCCACGCTTGCATGTAAGTACTAACATTGAAAATGTCTGCAATATGGGAATTCTCACTGGGGCATGTCCACATGAGACTCTGGTTGCAGGCTGTGGTCAGTAAGTGGAGGGTCTGACACAGAGACATTTTGTGGGTGGGCATCTAGTTAGCAGTGTTAACATGAGGTTACCCAGAGATGTGAGAGACAGTGGGCTGCATCCAATTGTCAATACAAAAACCAAGTCCTTGTTAGCAACTGGGCAGAGAGACGCATTTACCCCCAACGCACTACTTGCTCAGTAGCTGCAAGGCAAGACCCCAAAGCTTGGTGATGTCAGTATTCCACCATATTTGATTTAAGATTTTAGTTTAGTTCAATGTCACGTGTAGCGAGGTACAGTGAAAAGCTTTTGTTGCGTGCTAACTGGTCTGCGAAAAAACAATGCATAATTACAATCGAGCTGTCTGCAGTGTGCGGGATGAGGGGAATAACGTTTAGTGCAAGATGAAGTCCAATTAAAGATAGTCCGAGGGTCTCCAGTGAGGTAGATCCTAGCTCAGGACCGCTCTCTGGTTGTTGTTAGGGCGGTTCAGTTGCCTGATCACAGCCAGGAAGAAACTGTCCCTGAACCTGGAGGTGTGCGTTTTCACACCTCTGTACCTCTTGCCTGATGGGAGAGGGGAGAAGAGGGAGTGACGGGGAATATCATAAGTGGAAGCATCGTAAGGCGGGGAGCATCCGTATATTGGGTGGCACAGCTGGTAGAGCTGCTGCCTCACAGCATCAAGGACCCGGGCTCACATAACCCTATGTACTTGCATGATTATTCCTTAACTCTTTTAGATAGGCGCATTGATACGCAGGGAATGGAGGGATATGGATTACATGCACGCAGGGGAGATTAATAGGAAGGAACTGCAAGGAAGGAACTATCTGGTTTAAACCAAAGATAGACTCAAGAAGCTGGAGTAACTCTTCAGACACTGCATACTCTTCAGAAGGGTCTCGACTTGAAACGTCATCCATTCCTTCTCTCTAGAGATGCTGCCTGTCCCGCTGAGTTACTCCAGCGTTTTGTGTCCTACTGCAGAGGAGATTAGTTTAACAGCATCATGTTCAGCACGGACATTGTGGGCCGAAGGGCCTGTTCCTGTGCTGTACTGTTCTATGTTTGAACTCGCCACATACTTTTACCAATTACTTTAAATTAATGTTCCTTACTTACTGACCTCTGCTCCAAGAGCAATTTGTTCGTTCTGATCCCTTTAATATTAAACAAATCATAATTTAATATTAAAATCCCCGTGGACACTCTTGATCTATTTAGGGGAAGAATGATTAAATAGTATAAGAAAATAACTGCAGATGCTGGTACAAATCGAAGGTATTTATTCACAAAGTGCTGGAGTAACTCAGCAGGTCGGGCAGCATCTCAGGAGGGAAGGAATGGGTGACGTTTCGGGTCTCGACCTGAAACGTCATCCATTCCTTCTCTCCCGAGATACTGCCCGACCTGCTGAGTTACTCCAGCACTTTGTGAAAGAATGATTAGATTCTGCGTTTGGGGAAGGAGTAGGCTTCGGGCACACACTTGCTGTTTGCGTTTGGGGAAGGAGTAGGCTTCGTGCACACACTTGCAGGGAGATGATGATTGTAATAAACCCAACACTGGATGAGAGAATCATTTAATTTTGCTCGACCACAGGTAATGTTCTCCAAATCGTGTCAGCACCGGGGCAACAGATAATGCGTCACCAGAATCAGTCTCTGATGCAGGCACCGTCCCAGGGCAGCAGCGTGCACAGCACGTCGGGAAACCTGCAGGGAGTACCGTCCACTTCCGTCCCCACCCCTATATCAACGCAAGGTAAACAGCGGTGAGACCGCCATCGCAGCGCTCCATCCGTATAAGCGTTTACACCTGCCTCGGCTCGGCTCACCCATCTCTTGTCCCTTTTTTTGTTCCCAGCATCTTTCCTCACGACCAGGACGGTTGGTAGCTCGGTATCTGGTGATCACGGAGCAATCCTCAGGCCAATCTCCTCTCTGGGATCTGCTGCGCAGGTAAACAAGCTGCAGCAGCACTGGCATCGGTCGGTCATCGATTCGCTCAACATCTCCCCCCAGAACATCTCCTAAACCCACCTGATCTCCCACTTTGACTCCCCCTCCCACTCCCACACTGACCTTTCAGTCCTGGGCCTCCTCCATTGTCAGAGTGAGGCCAGCACAAATTGGAGGAACAGCACCTCACATTTTGCTTGTGCAGCTTACACCCCAGCAGCATGAATATTGACTTCTCTAACTTCAAGTAACCCTTGCTTTCCCTCTCTCTACATCCCTCTCCCCCTCCCGGTTCTCCCACCAGTCTGACTGTTCGTTTACATTTTAACTGTCTGCTTGTTGTTTATCTTCTCCTAGCTAACAATGATCATTCTACATTTTCCTTTAACCTCATCCCCTTCATCTCGTTTTCACACCTTACACTTCCTTATCTCTGTACCTCCCTCTCCCATGACTTCAGTCTGAAGAAAGATCTCGACCCGAAACGTCACCCATTCCTTCTCTCTGGAGATGCTGCCTGTCCCGCTGAGTTACTCCAGCATTTTGTGTCTATCTTTGGTTTAAACCAGCACCTTCAGTTCCTTCCCGCACAGGGAATTTTCTTCGTTTACTTCTGAATGGTCACAGCATTCGTCATGAACTGAGTTTTATATCGTATTGGAAAAGTTGCAGCAAGAGTCTGTGGAAGAAATAGTTTATTTGTAGGAAGGAACTGCAGATGCGTATGAAAAACACAAAATGCTGGAGTAACTCAGCGGGTCAGGCAGCATCTATGAATAGAAAGAACGGGTGACGTTTCGGGTCGAGACATTTTGTCTGAAGAAATGGTTTAGACAATAGACAATAGGTGCAGGAGAAGGCCATTCGGCCCTTCGAGCCAGCACCGCCATTCACCGTGATCATGGCTGACCATCCACAATCAGTACCCCCCATTCCTGCCTTCTCCCCATATCCCCAGACTCCGCTATCCTTAAGAGCTCTATCTAACCCTCTCTTGAAAGCATCCAGAGAATTGGCCTCCACTGCCACTTTATTTCTCTCTCAGTATCCATGACCTGAAATTGATCGACAATGTGTGCACTTCTTTCATTAAATTTTAATGTTTGTATTTATAGAGACTGAATTTGTAAACTTTTCATGCTGTGTTTCCATTGGTAGCCAGTTGTATCATTCCTGGTTGAAGGATTTTACTTTGCTGTGTAAAAAAATTGACGGTCTGCTGTTAAGTAAAACACAAAGTGCCGGAGTAACTCAGGGGATCATGCACATCTCTGAAAGACGTCTGAAGAAGGGTCTCCACCTCAAACATCACCTATTCCTTTTCTCCAGAGATGCTGCCCGATCCGCTGAGTTACTCCAACATTTTGTGTCTAATCTCTGGAGGAAATGGACAGGCAACATTTCGGGTCGGAACCCTTCTTCAGATTCTCCGTCCATTCCTTCCACAGAGGACCTGCCGAATTACTCCAGCACTTTGTGTTTTACTCAAGATTCTAGCATCTGCACTTTCCTGCATCTCAGTTGATCTGCCGTTATTCTGAGTTCCTAATATACACTGATGAGCCAAAACATTATGCCCACCTGCCTAATGTGCTGTTGGTCCTCCGTGTGCAGCCCCTATACACAGCAGGGTGCGATGCACTGTGTATTGTGACACATTCCTCCCGTGGCCACCATTAACATTTTCTGTGACTCATGCCACAGTCGACCTTCTGTCGGTTCGGACCAGACGGGATAGCCTTCATTGCCCTCGCGCATCGATGAGCCTTGGGCGCCCAACACCCTGTCTGTCGCCGGTTTGTGGTTTGTCCCTCCTCGGACCACTGTCGGTGGGTACTCACCACTGCTGACCGGGAGCACCCCACAAGCCTTGCTGTTTCAGAGATGCTCTGACCCAGTCGTCTGGCCATTACAATTTGGCCCTTGTCAAAGTCGCTCAGGTCTTTACTCCTGCCCATTTCTCCTGCATCCAACACATCAACTTCAAGAACTGACTGTTCACTTGCTGCCTAATATATCCCACCCCTTGACAGCCC
The DNA here is from genome assembly GCF_053455715.1 of Rhinoraja longicauda. Taxonomy (NCBI): domain Eukaryota; kingdom Metazoa; phylum Chordata; class Chondrichthyes; order Rajiformes; family Arhynchobatidae; genus Rhinoraja; species Rhinoraja longicauda. The sequence goes on from NC_135977.1 coordinate 1,437,951, forward strand.
TTCTTCAGACTGATGTCAGGGAACCTGCCGAATTACTCACACCCCATTGTAACAAGATAACCAATGTTATTCACTTTGCCTGTCAGTGGTCATAATGTTTTGGCTGACCAGTGTATGTTTCCAAAGCTACCCATTGGCTCTTTAATTACACTAGTTCAATGCTTTTTAGTTTCAGTCGCAGTTAAGATTCATGTTTTTTATTTTTATTTTTAGGATTCCTTAGAAGAAAAGAAACGGCTGACAAGGGATCGTTTGGACAGGATCTTCTTCCTAAATGAGCGGCGTTGCTCGGTGGTGCCGGTGTATGGCACAGAGCTGTTAGGGGTGTGTTTTTTGATTGGTGAATATAAAGTGAGCAAACCCAAGTCGGGCGTGAACTCCTGGCTTTCCTCTGGCTACGTGAATTGCTGCAATCTCCATCAGTCGACCAGCGACTGCCTTGATGCTGAGACATTGTGGAAATGCACTCACGCACTGTCACAGGCAGTCATGCCAAGGGACGAGAGGCAAGACAGTATGCAGGACATTATCAAAAGGTGAGCAGCATGTCACATCACGTAACGCCGAAACAATCCACTGTTCCAGGTGTCAACGCCTGTACATCCGCGAGACCAAGCGCCGGCTGGGCCATCGCTTCACTCAACACCTCCGCTCAGTCCGCCTTAACCAACCTGATCTCCCGGTGGCTCAGCACTTTGAATAACTCCCCCTCCCACTCCCACACTGACCTTTCTGTCCTGGGCCTCCTCCATTGTCAGAGTGAGGCCCAGTGCAGGTTGGAGGAACAGCACCTCATATTTCGTTTGGGCAGCTCACACCCCAGCGGTATGAACATTGACTTCTCTAACTTCAAGTCGCCCTTGCTTTCCCTCTCTCTCCATCCCCTCCCCCTTCCCAATTCTCCCACCAGTCTAACTGTCTCTGATTACATTCTATCTCTGTCCCGCCCACTCCCCTGACATCAGTCTGAAGAAGGGTCTCAACCCGAAACGTCACCCATTCCTTCTCTCCAGAGATGCTGCCTGACCCGCTGAGTTACTCCAGCATTTTGTGATACCTTCACTTGGCTAAATGTTCAGTCTTGAGTATCACCTTTTGATAATATGCTGATTGATCCACATGTCTTTCTCACAGCAGCGGAGTGGTTTGTTTTGCCACCTCGTTAGGGTGACGGTGTGCTCTGCTCTGTACACTGAAGCTTCCATTGCATCTTTGCTGCAGGTTTCACTGCGTTGTTCCACGTGTCGTGGCTCCTCCACCGACTCTGTACACCTTTAACCCACCACCTCCGTACACACACCGCACGCGGCTGTTCAAGTCCAATCTGAAGAGGGAGCTGTCTCCGTACAGTCAGCAGCTACAGCGTGTCACATCTACAACAATGCTGCAGTTAACTGACCCAAGGCTTGTACAGTTTGACTCAGGTTAGTAAGTGGTTTATTGCATCTGAAATGCCGTGCTGAGACGGGCTTGTCCCTATCGTATTTCACCAGCAGATTTAGACTTTAGAGGTACAGCGCGGAAACAGGCCCTTCGGCCCACTCAAATCCTCGCCGACCAGCGATCCCCGCACACTCACACTGTTCTACACACACTAGATCTCGGAGAAAACTCACGGGGAGAACGTACAAACTCTGTGGAGACAGTACCCGTAGTCAGGTTGGGACCCAGGTCTCAGCCACTGTAAGGCAGCAACTCTACCGCTGCGCCTTCATGCTGACCTCACAGTGTTGATCACAGTGGACAACACATGTAACATTGTGCCCGGTCTCGGTTGGGTCGAGAGAGAGAAAGATTATGCCCAAAAATCTCTACTCCACCTCCTTGTTTAATTGGGAAACATTTGATATTGCAATGAGCATAGTCTCCTTGAGTTGAGTAAGTTTATTGGCCAAGTATGTACACATACATGGAATGTGCCTTGGTGCTCCGCTCACAAGTAACAACACCAACATACAATAAACGATTAACAATAAAGCATACGACATTATAGTATAAACATGTGAGTGAAATAAACCAGGGCAAAAAGAGGCTACAGACCTTTGGTTATTGAGTAGAGCTACTCGCGGAAAAAAGCTGTTTTTATGTCCGGCTGTGGCGGCTTTGACAGTCCACACAGTTGCTAGGTTTAATTTAATTCCAATTATTCTTTACCCAGGGAAATTGGAGGCACTGGCTGTTCTGCTTCATAAATTAAAGTCGGAAAGGCGTCGAGTATTGATCTTCACACAGATGGTGCAAATGCTGGACATCCTGGAGAGGTTCCTGGACTACCACAGACTTCCCTTTGTGAGAGTCGATGGGAATGCTCACCTTGCCCAACGACAGGTGCGCCTTCCAAAGCTCAGTGTAGGAAAATAACTGCAGATGCTGGTACAAATCAAAGGTATCACAAAATGCTGGAGTAACTCGGCAGGTCAGGCAGGTCTAGGAGAGAGGGAATGGGTGACGTTTCGGGTCGAGACCCTTCTAAATTGTTTTAGCTCATGTTTACATATACCGTACAAAAGATCAAATTGTCTGAAGAAGGGTCTTCATCCAAAACGTCACCCTTTCTTTCTCTCCAGAGATGCTGCCTGTCCCGCTGAGTTACTCCAGCTTTTTGTACCTATTTTCGGTTTAAACCAGCATCTGCAGTTCCTTCTTGCACAAATTAATGTAGCTCATGTTTACATATACTGTGCAAAAGAACGATGATTTTATGTACTTGTTTATATACATATACTGGACAAAGGAACAATGATTTTAGCTTGTTTTTTTATATGTATTGTGCAAAGGAACAATGATTTTAGCTTGTGTTTTTTTACATATACTGTACAAAGAAGCCCTGGCTCTGTTAGTTGACGATTAGATGCTTGTGGTGTGACATTATAATTTAGCAGTAGTTGTTGTTGGAGCAATGTTCCCCAGTCTTACCACAGGCACAGTGAAACATGTATTGTGGCCTGTCATTTTTGGGGGTAGATTAAAAAGATTCCTTCCCTCCCCAGCAGAGTTTAACACAATACTCTCTGGGGCCTATAGAATGGTCTGACAGTCATTTATCTAAATAGACCTCATGATGAAATTTGAGAGGCCAAGTGCCTTTGACCTATGTTTGCAAGTTGTATTGAATCAGCACAGGATCTCTTGGTTACAATGCTTCACTGTTCCTTCAGGGGTTGAGAGTTAAGTGATATTGTGGTAATTTATGATGTTTAGTTCAGTAACCATGGTCATTTGTGCGCCATTCCGGATGACCATTGAAGTTGTTGGATTGACGAGGGTTAGATTTTATTTCCTCACAGAAACCTTGACCCAGAGTCACAGTGTGTCTGCTCAAAATGACAGGAAACCTGACCATAAAAGAATAAAGTCCTGAGAAGCAGTGTATAATGTAATGTATTTTTATTTATATAGCGCTTTTCATATACTCAAAGACGCTTTACAGAGATTTAGAGAACATAGGGAAATTAATAAATAGATAAATAAGCAAATAAATAAACGAACAGAGAAAGGAGACAGAAGGTGAGGTGACCTTCAGTGGTTGAAGGCAGTACTGAACAGGTGAGACTTCAGCGATGTTTTGAATGTGGTGAGTGTGGAGGAGTCTCTAACGTTTTGGGGTAGTGAGTTCCATAGGGTGGGAGCAGCGATGGAGAAAGCCCTGTCCCCCCAGGATCTGAGTTTGGTCCGGATGTGGGGGGATAGGAGATTGGCAGCAGCAGAGCGGAGGGTGCAGGTGGGAGTGTGCCTGTGGAGGAGGTCGGTCAGGTAGGATGGGGCCAGGTTATGGAGGGCTTTGTAGGTTATGAGGAGGATTTTGTACTGGATTCTCTGGGGGATGGGGAGCCAGTGGAGTTTATAAAGGACGGGGGTGATATGGTCACGGATCGGGGTGTGGGTGAGTAGACGGGCAGCGGAGTTTTGAATGTATTGAAGTTTATTGATGATTTTTGAGGGTGCACCATAGAGGAGGCTGTTGCAGTAGTCCAGACGGGAGTTCCACTTTACTGTGCACAAGTTCCACTTTATCTGGGACAAAACCTCAAAATATTTATCACAACTTGCTTTATGTGTGTAATCTTATAAGTCAAAGTATTTCTGGAATTATTGGCTATTATTTACATGAATAGGTAAAAGTATTTATAAGTCACTTGGACAGATACACGAATAGGAGAGGTTTAGGGTGTAAGTGTACACGGCACGGTGGCGCAGCGGTAGAGTTGCTGCCTTACAGCGAATGCTGCGCCGGAGACTCAGGTTCGATCCTGACGACGGGCGCCGTCTGTACGGAGTTTGCACGTTCTCCCCGTGACCTGAGTGGGTTTTTTCCGAGATCTTCGGTTTCCTCCCACACTCCAAAGACGTACAGGTTTGTAGGTTAATTGGCTGGGCAAATGTTTAAAAAAATTGTCCCTAGTGTGTGTAGGATAGTGTTAATGTGCGGGGATCACTGGGCGGCGCAGACCCGATGGGCCGAAGGGCCTGTTTCCGCACTGTATCTCTAAATCTAAAAAAATCTAAATCTAAACCTTGTTGCACTTCTCTCCACAGGCATCCATGAAGCTTTTCAATAACGACAAGCGCATCTTCTGCGCCATCCTGTCCACCCGGGGCGGAGCGGCGGGGGTTAATCTGATAGACGCCGACACTGTCATTGTGTACGACAGTGATCTGAACCCTACGCTGGACTCACAGGTTCAGGAATGGTGTGACAGAATCGGGAAGTGCAAGGATATCCATATATACAGGTATGTGTCAACAGCAGCATTCAGTGTCCTCACCATTCATGCATGGGATTAGATGTAGGAACAAAGAACTGCAGGCGCTGCTTTATACCGAAGTGCTGGAGTAACTCAGCGGGGTCAGGCAGCATCTCTGACTAAAAAAGATGGGTGACGTTTCAGGTCAGAATTCTTTGGTGGAAGCACTCTGTGAAACGTCACCTATCCATGTTCTCCACAGATGCTGCCTGACCTGCTGAGTTACTCCAGCACTCTGTGAAACGTCACCTATCCATGTTCTCCACAGATGCTGCCTGACCCGCTGAGTTACTCCAGCACTCTGAAACGTCACCTATCCGTGTTCTCCAGAGATGCTGCCTGACCTGCTGAGTTACTCCAGCACTCTGTGAAACGTCACCTATCCGTGTTCTCCAGAGATTAGATTTTGTCACGTTAACTTTGAAATGTATCAGGTTGAAATGTATCAGTCAGGACCTTTCTTCAGACTGATTCTTTCAGGCAGCATCCCTGAGAACATGGGTTAGATGATGTTTCCGGTCGGGTCCCTTCATCAGTTGAGAGAAGGGTCCTGACCCAAAACGTCACCAATCCATGTTCTCCACAGATGCTGCCTGACCCGCTGAGTTACTCCAGCACTCTGTGAAACATCACCTATCCATGTTCTCCACAGATGCTGCCTGACCCGCTGAGATACTCCAGCACTCTGTGAAACGTCACCTATCCATGTTCTCCACAGATGCTGCCTGACCCGCTGAGATACTCCAGCACTCTGTGAAACGTCACCTATCCATGTTCTCCACAGATGCTGCCTGACCCGCTGAGTTACTCCAGCACTCTGTGAAACGTCACCTATCCATGTTCCCCACAGATGCTGCCTGACCCGCTGAGTTACTCCTCCATCCCCAGTTCCCTGTGCCTCCATGCAATGGGTAAAAACTTGGTGGAATTTTCTTTTTGCAACCTCCAACCTTCTTCCTGTTTATCCCTCTGCTCCAGGCTGGTTATCGGCAACTCCATCGAGGAGAAGCTTCTGAAGAACGGCACTAAGAATTTAATTCGAGATGTAGCTTCACACGGGAGCAACTATTGCACGGCATACTTGCAACAGGTATTGGACTGCAGCACCTTGAATCCTTCCAGTATCTTGAGAAATGGTTAGCTTTAACTAGTTCCAGAGCTGTGTGCAGAAGTGAAATCAACTTTGTAAATATCTCAAAATATGAATGAATGAATGAATGAATGAATAAGTTTATTGGCCAAGTATGTACACATACAAGGAATGTGCCTTGGTGCTCCGCTCGCAAGTAACAACACCAACGAATAGTAAACAATTAACAATAAAGCATAAAACATTAAAACATTAAGAATACAACAAAATCTGTGTAATTCCTTTGGAGGGGTTCCAGTAATGATATTATTGTCATTGTCATATCACGTTATTGTCATACATGTACTATCTTTCCGCTGACTGGTTGGCACACAACAAAAGCTGTTCACTGCATCTCATTGGCATCTCAGGCAGCATCTCTGGAGAGAAGGAATGGGTGACGTTTCGGGTCGAGACCCTTCTTCAGACTGATGTCAGGGAAGGGAGCGGGACCGCCCCAAATTGTCACCCATTCCTTCTCTCCAGAGATGCTGCCTGACCCGCTGAGTTACTCCAGCATTTTGTGTCTGCCTGGGTAATTAGGTAATTGAGAAGACAAATGGTATCTGACGTGCCGAGCCGTAACCAAACCCTGGATGGTGAGCACCAACTACATGCTTGATGTTTTGCAGCAAACTGTGTGGGACCTATTTGAGGTCCCTGCTTTCCTGGGGGAGTCTCCCTTGAAGGCCAAGACAGAGGAGTTTGTCGTGCTGTCCCAGGTGCCGTCCTTGGCAAATCAGATCTCGCCCAAGGAGACAAAACCGTTCCTGGAGGTACTGTAACCTACTGACCGTGATTTACTCCCACTGTGAATAATGCTGCTTTATGTTGTGTGACATTCAATCCTGAGTTGGACTGAAGAGATCAGAAAGGACTTGGGAATACAGTCTGAAGAAGGGTCTTGATCCCGAAACGTCGCCCATTCCTTCTCTCCAGAGATGCTGCCTGACCCGCTGAGTTACTCCAGCACTCTGTGAAACGTCACCTATCCATGTTCACCACAGATGCTGCCTGACCCGCTGAGTTACTCCAGCACTCTGTGAAACGTCACCTATCCATGTTCACCACAGATGCTGCCTGACCCGCTGAGTTACTCCAGCACTCTGTGAAACGTCACCTATCCATGTTCTCCACAGATGCTGCCTGACCCGCTGAGTTACTCCAGCACTCTGTGAAACGTCACCTATCCATGTTCACCACAGATGCTGCCTGACCCGCTGAGTTACTCCAGCACTCTGTGAAACGTCACCTATCCATGTTCACCACAGATGCTGCCTGACCCGCTGAGTTACTCCAGCACTCTGTGAAACGTCACCTATCCATGTTCTCCACAGATGCTGCCTGACCCGCTGAGTTACTCCAGCACTCTGTGAAACGTCACCTATCCATGTTCACCACAGATGCTGCCTGACCCGCTGAGTTACTCCAGCACTCTGTGAAACGTCACCTATCCATGTTCTCCACAGATGCTGCCTGACCTGCTGAGTTACTCCAGCACTCTGTGAAACGTCACCTATCCATGTTCTCCGCAGATGCTGCCTGACCCGCTGAGTTACTCCAGCATTTTGTCTATCTTCGGTGTCAATGATACGATGCATTACGATACGATGGAACTTTATTCATCCCAATTTCCCTCCAGGGATAATTAAAGTTGTATGGTATCATACCCCTGGCAGTGTGGTCCAGGCATCTACCACTGCACCCTTTGTTTGGTAAATGCTCCCAGATTGCTCTGTGGTTGTCTAATGCTGTGGAAGTTTAGTGGACGCGGTTGAGCAGAGACTCAGTGGAGAACAGGAAGTGTCAGTGTCCACCATAGAATTATCTACATGCAGCTTACATGAGAACTGGCACCATTCATAAAGCCTTCAATGCGTCAGCAAATTTCACCTTTTAAAAAGGATCTCAGATTTGTAAAGAAATCTACTTTATTGCTGAGACGAATATTCTGAAATGCCTCCAAGCTTCACGTTGTAACTTTACTCTTTAACTACGCTTTCCCCCTGCCTGCCCAAGTCGGGCTGGCGACCGTGTTCGATGTTGTTCCACGCAAGTATTTTGCTGCACGATATCATCGGGGAAGTGCAGATTACAGCAAAGAAAGTTTCCAGCTCCGGCTTCAGTGTTTCCCTTTGCTGAACGCCAGGCACAGTTCAGCCACAAGGTGACGCTGTTGCTCCACGATCAAAATCAATTGCAATCGTCCCACACTAAAAGATAGATGGTGGTGATCAGGGGAGATGATTCAGCCCTTTGAGCCTGTTTGCTGGGCACAGGTTTAAGATGAGAGGGGAAAGATTTAATAGGAACCTGAGGGGCAACCTTTTGTTTCGGGAGGATCATAAGGAATAGAAGTAGAATAGGCCATTCGGCCCATCTAGGCGACTCCGCCATTCAATCATGGCTGATCTATATCTCCCCCTTAACCCCATTCTCCTGCCTTCTCCCCGTAACCCCTGACACCTGTACCCACAGGATGGTGGGCATATGGAACGAGCTGCCAGAAGAGGTAGTTGAGGCAGGTTCTGTGTCAACTAAAAGACTTCTGGACAGGTACACTGACAGGAAAGGTTTAGAGGGATATGGGCCAAATGTGGGTAAATAAGACTAACTTAGATGGGCAGAAGAATGGTCTTGACCCGAAACGTCACCCATTCCTTCTCTCCTGAGATGCTGCCTGACCTGCTGAGTTACTCCAGCAGTTTGTGTCTAAGTTAGATGGGCATTTTGTTGGTATGGATGAGTTGGGCCGAAGGGCCTGTTTCTGTGCTGTGTTGCCCTATAATCCTACATATTAACCAATGGTTTAGCCCTGGTTGAGTTGAAATTTCTCTCACCTTTTATGCAAAGCTGTCTCTTCACTTCTGATGGGTCTGGCTCTAATTCTGTCTCCACTCTGATCACCAAGAATTGTTTCTCTCTCCCTATCAGTCTCCCCTTAGTATTTGAACGTCCCAAGTTCCAGAGAATATAATCCTGATTTGTACAGTCTTCCACGCTGCAGAATTCAGCTTTTATTCCCTTGTGTATTTTATATCGAGAAGTAAAAGGTTGAATGGGGTAATCAGGAAGTGGATAATTGGTAAACTAATTGGTACCATACATAAAAGTAATCGGAAGCAAAAGTTTTGAAATCTTGAAGTTTCCTGGATATATTCACTAGAGAGGAAATATTAGGCTTGACTAGAACATAATGGTATAGAAAGTAGCATATTGGCCAGTGGCTCTTATACTGTAGGTATAATGAAAAATAAAGGAGAAAAGTGGTCCCAAAGAAAGACACAAAGTTGTGAAGTTACTCAGCGGGTCAGGCAGCATCTCTGGAGAACATGGATCGATGACGTTTCGGGTTGGGACCCTTCTTCAGAAAAGTGGTACTGTGGTGTACACACAGGTGTACGAGGACATTTATGCTCGGGATTTACAGCAGGCAAGCTAGCCAATGCGTACGCACCTGCCCACTACTGTTAACAGTCATTGAGTCTTGGCAACCATGGAGAGTGGGTAGAAGCCGGGCAAGAGGCACACTGTCCATGAGGCACACTGTCCATGTCAGATGCCTCTTCTCCCAGAAACATTAGATGGGGATCAGTCCACTTGTCCACATTCACCTCGGTCCACAGTAACGTTGTGTCATAATCATAGAGTGATACAGTCCGGAAACAGGCCCTTCGGCCCAACCTGTCCCAGCTACACAACTCCCACCTGCCCGCGCTTGGACCATATTCCCTCCAAACCTGTTGATTCCAAGGATAGGACAGGTTGTGGATTGTAAAAGCCGTGGATGTAAGTGAGCTTTGTAATAATAATCATCTTCTCTCCTTCCACACAGGCGCTCAATAGCATTGAGCAAGAAGGCGGTGATCTCAGTAAATCAGAATTGACGTCAAGGCCAGAGCTGAGGGAGGGTGTTGACAGAGTGTCGGAGAGGCGGAGGAACGCGAGCTACGAAGAGCCCAGGTACCTGGATGGGTTGGCGGCTCTCATCGAGCAGGTAACCTTTATTTTGATGCAAGTCAAGTCGAGTTTATTGTCATATGTGCAAGGATGGTGAGGTGTGTCTACAATGTAAATGATGCTTACAGCAGCATCACCAGCACATGGGCTCGGACATCACATGAAACATTATTCCCTTTATCATCTATCTGTGTACACCGTGGGCAGCTCGATTGTAATCATGCATAGTCTTTCTGCTGACTGGTTGGCACGAGACAAAAGGCTCTTCATTGTACCTCACTACACTTGACAACAAACTAACTAAACTATAAGTTGAACATAGTTTGAATCCATGTTCTGTCAACAGAAGAAACGACACATTAGTTAGAAAAAACACACAATGAGAAATCAAGTCCATAGGATCCTTTTATAAAATCTCTTGCTAATACAGAAGATGTACTTTGGCCTTTTCTATCTGTGCCAATCATTGTGAGAATGGGATGCTCTCCTCCCTGACCCCCCCCCCCCCCTGAGTCCGGCCACTATTTTCTGTACTTCAGCTTGTCACACACAGGGATTGGAAGGATTTTAGTTGAGAGAGGGGGAGTTTGGTCTTTGTTTACTGTATGTTGGTATTGTTACTTGCGAGCAGAGCACCAAGGCAAATTCCTTGTATGTGTACATACTTGGCCAATAAACATATAATTCAATTGACGACCACTTTGGGGCTTCAGATCCATTCAGACCCATGTTCCTATTGTTAGATAAACGTGAAAACAAGGAACTGAAGATGCTGGTTTACAGAAAAAGACACATAATCAACGAATTGTCCCACCCCGGCCATTCCTCCTCCTCCCTCTTCCCCGCTCCCCTCCGGCAGAAGGTACAGAAGCTTGAAAGCGCGCACCACCAGACTCAGCAACAGCTTCTTCCCCTCTGTTATCAGGCTTCTGAACGGCCCTTCCATAAGCCAGGGTACCGTCCGATTCACCTCTACCCCATTGCGGACATTGGACTTTGTTTAACTGATGCGCTACAATGCTGAGAACTATATTCCCCTCTGCTCCACCTGTTGGACTGGAGTTTGACCTGATTGTATTTATGTATGACATTGGCTGATTTGATTGGATAGCGTGCAAGGCAAAGCTGTTGACTGTACCTCGGTACAGGTGGGAATAATAAACCTGACCCTGAACCTAGTGCAAGATGTAACTTTAGATTATGCTGCATTGCTGATTGCTGATGTTATATATTAATGTCTAGAGGATGATTTATATCAACAATATCCCTGTAGTTCCATTGCATTAAATATCCCTTGAACTTTTAAAATTCATTACTAACTTTAATATAGAATATTGCGTTCTGCTTGGAATTGGTTGAACATTTCTGTAGCCTCGAGGCACAATCAGTTCCGCATGATTGTGCTCCCTGCAATAAATTATTCCTAATTTGTATCGGGGAAAGTTTATTAAGTGAGTGGCTGACAGCAGAGTGAAGCACCTGAGGCAAGGTTTGCATCAATTCACTGCACATTAGCAGTCTGAGTCAAACTCATCTGGTTTCGCTATATTTTGGTGGTGGGGTGGGGGGGATAGAGGCACAGAGTGCTGGAGTGACTCAGTGGGTCAGGCAGCATCTGTGGAGAACATGGATAGGTGACATTTCACAGAGTGCTGGAGTAACTCAGTGGGTCAGGCAGCATCTGTGGGGAACATGGATAGGTGACGTTTCACAGAGTGCTGGAGTAACTCAGCGGGTCAGGCAGCATCTGTGGAGAACATGGATAGGTGACGTTTCACAGAGTGCTGGAGTAACTCAGTGGGTCAGGCAGCATCTGTGGGGAACATGGATAGGTGACGTTTCACAGAGTGCTGGAGTAACTCTGGGTCAGGCAGCATCTGTGGGGAACATGGATAGGTGACATTTCACAGAGTGCTGGAGTAACTCAGCGGGTCAGGCAGCATCTGTGGGGAACATGGATAGGTGACGTTTCGGATCGGAACCCTTTTCCACACTTTGTCCCCCTTCAGGGGAAAAGGGAGAAGAGGTGTTGGTTGGTTTACTATCTAAAATTGGAGAATTAATTGTTCAAATGGTCGGGTTCTAAGCTCCCCAAGTGGAACATGCGGTGCTCATAGTCTTCCAGCTTGTGTGTCCTGGGCCTCACTCTTGCAATGGAGGAGGTCCAGGACAGAGAGGTGAGGGTGGGAATGGGAGGGGGACTTAAAGTAAATAAGCAAACGGGAGATGCAGCAAGCATTCAGTCTGAAGAAGGGTCTTGACCCGAAACATCACCCATTCCTTCTCTCCTGAGATGCTGCCTGACCTGCTGAGTTACTCCAGCATTTTGTGTCTACATAGAAACAGAAAATAGGTGCAGGAGGAGGCCATTCGGCCCTTAGAGCCAGCACCGCCATTCATTGTGATCATGGCTGATCATCCACAATCAGTAACCCGTGCCTGCCTTCTCCCCATTCCACTAGCCCCTAGAGCTTTATCTAACTCTCTCTTAAATTCATCCAGTGAATTGGCCTCCACTGCCCTCTGTGGCAGAGAATTCCACAGATTCACAACTCTCTGAGTGAAAACGTTTTTTCCCACCTCAGTTTTAAATGGCCTCCCTTTTATTCTTAGACTGTGTCTATTAGTTAGTTGGGTACATGGATAGGACAGGTTTGTAGGGATATGGACCAAACGCAGGCAGGTGGGACTAATGTGGCTGGGACATGTTGGCCGGTGTGGGCAAGTTGGGCCGAGGGGCCTGCTGCCACACTGGCACATGAGGTCTGGACCCTTCTTCAGACAGAGTCGGATTTACTCACTGCTGAGTTACTCCTGCACTTTGCGTCTTCCCCCCCCCCCCCCCCCCCCCCATAAACGGGCATCTGCAGTTCCTTGTGCTTACGTTTATGTTTGAAAATGTCATGTTTTTGTGAATTCCCAGTTTGAAAGCATATATGTTGTGTTTTCGTGCAGCTTACCCCAGTTGAAAGATACGCAATGAATTATTTGGAGCTGACTCAATCGTTTATATCACCGGTGGAGCAGAAACTACCAGAAGTAAGTTATTGGCCTTACCTAACAATGGGTCTTTTGACTGAAACTGTTTCTCTTTCCACTTTGAGCGTTTGATGGCTCTGGGCCTGGTCTCACTGGAGTTTAGAAGGACATTGGGGGGGGGAGATCTGATTGAAACATTGAATTAGGTACGGCCTGGATAGAGTGGCTGTGGAGAGGATGTTTGCATTAGTGGGAGAGTCTAGGACAAGAAGGCACTGCCTCAGAATAAACAGACGTCCCTTTGAGGAGGAATTTCTTCAGCCAGAGGGTGGTGAAGCCGTGGAATTCATTGCCACGGACGGCAGTGGAGGCCAAGTCATTGGATATTTTTAAAGTGGAGATCAATAGGTTCTTGATTATGGTGAGAAAGCTGAGGAATGGGGTTGAGAGGGAAAGATAGATTAGCCATGATTGAATGGAGGAGCAGACCCGGAGGGTTTATTGGCCTAATTCTGCTCATACACCTTCTGAACTTTCTCCTCCGAGAAGTCACCCCAATCCAACAATAATGAACCTACAACAGACGAGGACGTGAAGTGAGGATATTTTCATTCACAGAGTTTGAGGAGCCAGAGCTCCAATGTTACTGCTTTCTCCCCAGTTCTGGGACTTTTCCATCAATAGGATGTTTCCACCAGTGATAGAGTCTAGGACCAGAGGGCACAGCCTCAGAATTAAAGGACATTCCCCTAGGAAGGAGATGAGGAGGAATTGCTATAGTCAGAGGGTGGTGAATCTGTGGGATTCTTTGCCACAGACGGCTGTGGAGGCCACAAGTCTGGATCAGTGCGAGTGTCAGGGGTTATGGGGAGAAGGCTGGAGAATGGGGTTAAGAGGGAGAGATAGATCAGCCATGATTGAATAGCGGAGTAGACTTGAAGGGCCGAATGGCCTAATACTGCTCCTATCACTTATGAACTTCCCGTCTTGAATCTTGAACATATCTGAATCCTGTTGACATTAATGTGTCCTTCTGCCTTATTCAACACTAGAGTTTCTGTAAATTCACCTTGCCTTGATTACTTCCTCCAACACAGGATCCCAAATTGTTATTTTCCGTGTGCTTGAATGAATCAAATATGAAGCACTATTTGTATTCTTTGCATCTCCATTTGCACCACCAGTCCCCACTAGGGCGGCACAGTGGCGCAGCGGTAGAGTTGCTGCCTTACAGCACTTGCAGCGCCGGAGACCCGGGTTCCATCCCGACTACGGGTGCTGTCTGTACGGAGTTTGCACATTCTCCCCGTGACCTGTGGGTTTTCTCTGAGATCCTCTGTTTCCTTCCACACTCCAAAGACGTGCAGGTTTGTAGGTTAATTGGCTTGGTGTAAGTGTGAATTGTCCCTAGTGTGTGCAGGGTAGTGTTAGTGTGCGGGGATCGCTGGTCAGTGCGGACTCAGTGGGCCGAAGGGCCTGTTTCCATTCTGTTTCTCGAAATTAAACTAGTTTAGGGGAAAAGATTTAATAAGAATCTGAGGGGTAACGTTTTCACACAAAGGGTGGTGGGTGTATGGAACAAGCTGCCAGAGGAGGTATCCCAGCATGTAAGAAACTGTTAGACAGGTACATGGATAGGACAAGTTTGGAGGGATATGGACCAAGCGCAGGCAGGTGGGACTAGTGTAGCTGGGACATGTTGGCCGGTGTGGGCAAGTTGTGCCCACAGAAGGGCCTGTTTCCACACTGTATCACTCTATGACTCCATCTCGGGGCACTTCGGTTCTTCCACAAACAGTGACCCAATCAGTGATCCGTTCCCTCAACTAACACTGCGTGCTTACAATTCGAAAACTTTAATTGATTGAATTTGAAGTCCTGGCTCGTCACCAAAGTTCGTTAAGCTCCCATTCTACATTTGATGCGGTCATAATTAGTACCATTGCTATATCGTAATTGCATCTAAAACCCTTAGCGTTGAAAGAACCAAGTCACTTGCACAGAAACTGAATTAAGTTTAGTATAGTTTAGATCGAAGATAGACACAAAATGCTGGAGTAACTCAGTGGGACAGGAAGCATCTGTGGAGAGAAGGTATGGGTGACGTTTCACAGAGTGCTGGAGTAACTCAGTGGGACAGGCAGCATCTGTGGAGAGAAGGTATAGGTGACGTTTCACAGAGTGCTGGAGTAACTCAGTGGGACAGGCAGCATCGCTGGAGAGAAGGTATGGGTGACGTTTCAGGTGATGACCTTTCTTCAGAGTTTGGTTTGGAGATACAGCGCAGAAACAGGCCCTTGGGTCCACTGAGTCCGTGCCGACTAACGACCCACGCACACTAACACTATCCCACACACACACGCCATTTACAATTATATCAAGACAACTAACCTACAAACCTGCACGTGTTTGGAATGTGGGAGGAAATCGGAGGACCCGGAAAAAACCCACGCAAATCATGGGGAGAACGTGCAAACTCCGTATAGACAGCACCCTCTGTCAGGATCAAACCCGGGTCTCAGCGGTAAGACAGCAATTGTACTGCTGCGCCACCGTGCTGCCCAGCACGGTAACAGGCCCTTTAGCTAATGAGTCCACGCTGACCATCGATTACCCGATCACACCAGTTCTATGTTTTCCCACTTTCTCATCCATGCCCTACGCACCAGGGGGGCAATTTACAGCGATCAATTAACCTACAAACGCGCACGTCTTTGGGATGTGGGAGGGGAAACCGGAGCACCTGGAGATAACCCACACAGTCACAGGGAGGGAGAGCGTGCAAACTCCACACGCACGCACGCACACACACACACTCCAAGGTCAGGATTGAACCCGGGTCTCTGTGAGGCAGCAGCTCTACCCGCTGTGCCGACCCCTCATTGGAAGTTGTTGGGTTTTTTCTTCCCACCCTTGAAAGACCGGTCCTCTTGTGTTGAAGGTAGACACAAAATGCCGGAATAACTCGGCGGGTCAGGCAGCATCACTGGAGAGAAGGAATGGGAGACGTTTCGGGTCGAGACCCTTCATCGGTCTGAAGAAGATCATGACCCGAAACGTCACCCATTCCTTCTCTCCAGAGATGCTGCCTGCCTGACCCGCTGAGTTACTCCAGCATTTTGTGTCCACCTTCGATTTAAACCAACATCTGCAGTTTTCTTGTCCACTGTCCTGTTGTTTGAACGAGAGATGTTTGTGCCTCCCAGGACCGGGTGAAAGCTGCCCAGCGAGTGTGGGAGATTGGACAGTTACACACTCTGAAAGAGGAGAAGAAGAGGCGACTGGAAGATGAGGAGAACGATGTGTTGTTTACCTACAGCCGGGAAGATGCATACAATAAGGTAGAGCCCCAAACCTCTATCTGTACAGGTGCTCCCCAGCTTCCCCTGGGGTTCCGTTACGAGAATCCCATCGCAAACCGAAAGTATTGTCAGTCGACATACATTGTAATACACGCGATTAGG
Source organism: Rhinoraja longicauda (assembly GCF_053455715.1). NCBI lineage: Eukaryota > Metazoa > Chordata > Chondrichthyes > Rajiformes > Arhynchobatidae > Rhinoraja > Rhinoraja longicauda. The sequence goes on from NC_135977.1 coordinate 1,454,228, forward strand.
TGGCCGGGAGCGAGCGGCAAGTCGCTGCGAGTCACTGCCAATTGCACCGTCACAAAGTCAAGTATCACCAGTCTAAGCATCGTAAGCCGGGGGCCACCTCTACACACTTTGGATGTGCAGTGTTTGGTCAGGAGTTATCTTCTTCTGTAACATACGATGCTTCCTACCTTAGCTGGACTACAGCACCACAGTCAAATTTCTCTCCAGAATAAAGAGGTGGATTTAATTAACATTATTATTAGTGGAAGAAAGGCTTGAGATCGTGTAACACATCATCATCAATGACAGAAAAAGGACACGGTGCTGGAGTAACTCAGCGGGTCAGGCAGCATCTGTGGAGAACATGGATAGATGACGTTTCACAGAGTACTGGAGTAACTCAGCGGGTCAGGCAGCATCTGTGGAAAACATGGATAGGTGACGTTTCACAGAATGCTGGAGTAACTCAGCGGGTCAGGCAGCATCTGTGGAGAACATGGATAGGTGTCGTTTCGTTCTATACCTGCCATCACCAGGGATGCTGCCTGAGCCGCTGAGTTACTCCAGCATGTGGTGCCCTTTTGTGTATGAACCAAGATCATCAGTTGTTTGTTTCTACATCATCAATGATGGACAAGGCTAACAGGCCTTTGGCTTCCTTTATTGTAACGCGAGAATGCGGTTGAGGGGGAAAATTAATTCAGCCGTGATTGAATGACGGAGCAGACTCGATGGGCCGAATGGCCTAATTCTGCTCCTATTTCTTATGATCTTATAAATTACATCTACGTGGTAAGTATCCCATTGTACCTCATGTAAAAAAAACACTATGGCGATGATGAAGTTATTATGAAATCTCTTGAGTCGGAGGGTAGTTAATCTGTGGAACTCATTGCCACAGAGGGCTGTGGAGGTCAAGTCAGTGGATATTTTTAAGGCAGAGATAGACACATTCTTGATTAGAACGGGTGTCAAGGGTTATGGGAGAAGGCAGGAGAATGGGATTAGCCATGATTGAATGGCAGAGCAGACTCAATGGGCTGTTAACTTGTGAACTAGTTTGTGCTGTTATTGAAAAATACATTTCAATCAATTGGGCTTATTTTCTCTTTTTAAAGGAATATGTGAAAGAAGGTCAGGACGGTCAGACGGAAATAATGCCCGTGAGTTACACCCGCTTCCTTCCCATGGACTTGTAGCCCTTGTTTGGTCAAGAGGCCGGTTGATGACCTTGCTTTCTGTCTGTGGCAGATTTGGACCCCACCAACACCACCTCAGGACGACAATGACATCTATATGGACCCAGTCATGGGCCTGATGTATGATACCACGCCAATTCAGGAGTCCAAGCTGCCTCCTGTCTACATCCGCAAAGAACACAAGAGGCTGAAGATGGACCCGTCAGGTAAGAAACCGTGTCAGTACTGTGCAGCTTGTGTGAAACTCGTAAGCCAATTGACTAGTGGAGTTCCACAAGGGTCGGTGCTGGGGCCTCTTCACGTTGTATAGTAATGATTTGGATAAGATGGATTGACAGCTTTGTGGCCAAGTTTGCAGATGATGCCTGGATAGGTGGAGAGGCAGGCAGTGTAGGGAGAACAAGGACTTGGACAGGTTAAGGAGAGTGGGCAGAGAAGTGGCAGATGGAATCCAGGTTAGATGGTAGTTAAGCTGTGGAACACGTTGCCACAGAGGGCTGTGAAGGCCAAGTCAGTGGATGTTTTTTAGGCAGAGATAGACACATTCTTGATTAGAACGGGTGTCAAGGGTTATGGGGAGAAAGCAGGAGAATGGGATTCGAAGGCAGAGATCAGCCATGATTGAATGGTAGAGTGGACTCGATGGGCCGAACGGCCTAATTCTACTTGTGAACTATAGCGCGTGAACTTGAGTAAAGTATCGATCCAGAGAGGGTTCTGTGCGTAACCTCCCGACTCTCGATGTGGCCCCTGAGATAGAGGTGTCATAATGGATATCAGGAATAACTGCGGTACAGGAGGAGGCTGGATTGGATGATGATAGAAGTTCGATCACGCATGATTTGAGTGTATTCGATCTGCAATTGAGGGATAATAACGTGAGTCTGGAAAAGCCCATAGGATTGTGCTGTTGTAGTGGCCTTGTATTATTCACTCATTTGGCTTGGGCTCAATCTCTCTCTTAACTCTTCTTGCAATAGTGTGCCGAAGGGCCTGTTTCTTATCTTGTACCTTCTCCTTTAAACGCGGCTCATTAGCGCAGCGGGTAGAGCTGCTGCCTCACAGCGCTAGGGATCCTCGTTGGATCCTGACCACAAGTGCTGTCTGTGGAGTTTGCACATTCTTCCCGTGACCGCGAGGGGTTTCCTCCGGGTGCTCTGGTTTCTTCCCACATCCCAAAGACGTGTGGCTTTGCAGGTTAATCGGCCCTCTGTAAATTGCTCCTAGTGTGCGGGGAGTGGGTGAGAAAGTGAGTTATATTGGAACTAGTCTGAACGGGTGATTGATGGTCTGCGTGGACTTGGTGGGCCGAACGGCCTGTTTCCGTGACGTATCTCTAAAACTCTAAAGTGAAACTTGTCTCTGCTACAATTTGGTGCTTACATTTCTGCGATATTTTGTTGTACTGAAGGTATTGTTATTTGCCAAGTGAGGCTTGTTGGCACAAGGTGGTGGTTGTTGTTGAGCCAGTGAGCAGGATACTTGCAGTCTGGACCATGGGACAGAGCAGGTGGTCTATCTATCTATCTATCTATCCATCCACGACGGGGGAATGCTTGGTGGACACGTGTGTGGACACATGTGTGGACACGTGTGTGGAAAGCATTGGGCCAGTGTTGCTTTTTGTATGTGCAGAAAGCGAGACAGACGTATTGACCTTTGTTGATGCAGCTGCCGGAAAGAAGTTTAAGAAAGCTCGGCACGGGGAGCCGGTCACTCCGCCCCGGTCACTGTTTGACCGCTCAACAACCTGCATACTCAAGATGCGCCGCGAGGCGAAAGACCAGAAGAAGAACATGTTCATGAAGCAGCAGGCTCCCTTTGCCAAACCCTTGCCTACGCTGGCCAAGAGCCCGGCCGATGGAGGGACAGACAGCCCCGAGTGGCTCATCAGCGAGGATTGGGCTCTACTGCAGGTAGGACCATGGGCAAGCCCATTGCCATGGGCACCATCTCCCCCAGCCTCCGCGCATCAGCAAATGTCCCCCCCAGTCTCCGCGCATCAGCAAATGTCCCCCCCAGTCTCCGTGCGTCAGCAAATGTCTCCCCCAGCCTCCGTGCATCAGCAAATACCCCCCCTGACCCCGCGCATCAGCAAATATCCCCCCCAGCCTCCGCGCATCAGCAAATATCCCCCCCTGCCTCCGCGCATCAGCAAATATCCCCCCTGACCCCGCGCATCTGCAAATATCCCCCCCTGCCTCCGCGCATCAGCAAATATCCCCCCAGCCTCCGCGCAGCAGCAAATATTCCCCCCTGCCTCCGTGCATCAGCAAATATTCCCCCCCCCCCAGCCTCCGCGCATCAGCAGATATGTCCCCCTGCCTCCGTGCAGCAGCAAATATCTCCCTCTGCCTCCGCGCAGCAGCAGGCAATGGGCTTAGACACAAAATGCTGGAGTAACTCAGCGGCACAGGCAGCATTTCTGGAAAGAAGGAATGGGTGACGTTTCGGGTCGAGACTCTTCTTCAGACTGATGTCAGGGGAGAGGGAGACACATAGATAAGGATGTGCAAGGTGTGAAAACAGGGCAAAGGGAATGGAGACCAAGGAAAATGTCGAATGGATCATTGTTAGCTGGGAGAAGGTAACAACAAAGCAAACAGAGATAAAATATAGCCGAAGATAGTAAGACTGGTGGGAGAACTGGGAAAGGGGAGGGATGGAGAGAGGGAAAGCAAGGGTTACTTGAAGCAAACATTGGGGGACTGCTTCCAAGATGGCGTCCAACCCAGGCGAATATTTGCGTGCTAGGCACAGAAGCAGATCTACAAACTCGTATTACAATCGCCCCACACTCTTAAACCTCTATTCCACAGCAACTTTGCAGACTGTATTTCCTTATCATGTATCTGTACACTGTAAATGGTGTGATTGTAATCATATATTGTCTTTCTGCTGACTGGTTAGCACGCAACAAAAGCTACATGGCAGCGTGCTTGTATTATTCTTAGTCGAGGTCACAGGCGATGTTTCGGGTCGAGACCCTTCAGACTGAGAGTCAGGGGAAAGGGAAACGAGAGATATACACAGTACATAGGACAAACGAATGAACGAAAGATATGCAGAAAGCAACGATAATCAAGGGAGGCAGGAGCTCACATAGTTTTGTTTTAATGGCAGTATTTTTGTTTCAATGCCCTTTGTTTTTTGGTGGCAGGCTGTGAAGCAGTTGCTGGAGTTGCCATTAAACCTGGCCATCATCTCGCCAGCACACACACCGAACTGGGACCTCGTCAGCGATGTTGTTAATTCCTGCAGCCGCATTTACAGGTCACCCAAACAGTGTCGCAACAGATACGAGAACGTCATCATACCACGGGAAGAAGGAAAGGTAAAAGGCCCTTCATTTACAGCGTTTCCAAGTTGATGTTTGTTCACATTTAGACTATCCATCTAACGTACACACAAAATGCTGGAGTAACTCAGCGGGACAGGCAGCATCTCTGGAGAGAAGAAATGGGCGATGTTTCGGGTCAAGACCCTTCTTCAGATAGTAGACCACATTGAGTCAGTAACGTCATAAGATCATAAGTGATAGGAGCATAATTAGGCCATTTGGCCCATCAGGTCTACTCTACCATTCAATCATGGCTGATCCATCTCTCCCTCCTAACCCCATTCTCCTGCCTTCTCCCCATAACCCCTGACACCCGCACTAATCAGGAATCTATCTATCTCTGCCTTAAACATATCCACTGACTTGTGGCCTCCACAGCCGTCTGGGGCAAAGAATTCCACAGATTCACCACCCTCTGACTAAAGAAATTTCTCCTCCTCTCCCTCCTAAAAGAACGTCCTTTAATTCTGAGGCTGTGCCCTCTGGTCCTAGACTCTCCCACTAGTGGAACCATCCTCTCCACATCCACTCTATCCAAGCCCCTCACTATTGTGTACGTTTCAATGAGGTCCCCCCTCATTCTTCTAAACTCCGGCGAGGGGTGACATAGTGCAAGCATTGAAGGTGCTGTCCTTCCAGTTAGTGCAGCCCCGTGAAAACGTGCAGCAGCGCCGCGGAGAGGTGTGCAGAGTGGTGGGGTGCTACGAGATGTGGCTCTTGAGAAATGATTTCAAACAGTGCAAAAGCGAGTTACAAAGAAAATGAAGCGTTGAGCAGAAGGGCATTATTTAGTGAGTGCAGAGACTAGTGATCACACAATCACACAGCTGAGGTGCAAATACTACCATCCCACAGAGACTAGTGATCACACACTCACACAGCTGAGATCCAAATACCACCATCCCACAGAGACTAGTGATCACACACTCACACAGCTCTGAGGTCTAAATACCACCATCCCACAGAGACTAGTGATCACACACTTGGCGATATGGGCCAAGCGAGGGCAGGTGGGACCAGTGTGGATGGAGCACCTTGGTCGGCATGGGCAAGTTGGGTCGAAGGGCCTGTTCCATGCTGTATGTGTAGGAAGCCGCTGACTTACTCCAGCATCTTCCGTGCTGTATGACTCTGTAACACTCCACTCCTTGGATCCAATGCTAGCACAAGTTTCCCTCGTTAGCTACCATTGAACCAGGCTTCCTGGTTTATTGTGGTCCCAGGCAGAATGAACCACTGTGGGACGACTGTGAAATTTCCTGATATCAGCGTCAGTATTTTATCAAATCCTTTGTTTCCATCGCACTAAACAGGTCACTGGAATGTTTGTTAACTCTTGTTCCCATTCATTTGCAGTTGATATATGATGTTAACCCAAAGAAAAAAACAAAGAGCATTTACAAGGTACATGCATCTTTTGAAAAAGGCTTTGCTTGGTCTTTGTGTACTATTAAAAGGTGGGAAACAGAACTGAGCAGATGTTTCCTTTTTTTAATTTAAAGAACAAGAACAATCGCCCACTGCGGACCAGCCAAATCTACGCGCAGGATGAGAGTGTTATGCACACTCAGCTCTTCACCAGCCACTTTGAGCTTGTGAAGCTGATCGCTGGAAAACGGAGCCCGCCAATCAAACCCGTGTAAGTGTTTGGAGACGGTCAGTTCCCAGCTGAGGAAAAGTCCCTTGGTCTGCCACCGGCCACCCTCAGTGGTCATACGATCCAGCGAGCGGCAATTACTGTCAACAATCTGTATCTGGAAATGAACCCACCACACAGGAGATGAGCAAACTCACAGTGGTGGGAAAGATTTGGAGACCAGAGGTACAAAGGCTTCTGTCTCTCGCGGGCATGAGGAAGGGCGGGGTAGGGGAGAGGCAGGAGAATGGCACGTTCACACTACCTCCCTGCGTCCACTCTTGAGTCCCGTGTACCGAGGTACAGTGAAAAGCTTTTGTTGCATCGTGCTATCCAGTCAGCGGAAAGACAACACACGATTACAATCGAGCCGTCCACAGTGGACAGATACAGGATAAAGGGAAATCACGCAAATAAAGTTTAGTGCAAGAGAAAGTCAGATCAAAGACAGTCCGAGCGTCTCCAATGAGGTAGATAACTTCATAGGTTGTAGGAGCAGAATTAGGCCATTCGGTCCATCAGGTCTATTCCGCCATTCAATCTCAAGGCGGCACAGTGGAGCAGCAGTAGAGTTGCTGCCTTACAGCGAATGCAGCGCCTGAGACTCAGATTTGATCCTGACTACGGGCACCGTCTGTACGGAGTTTGCACGTTCTTCCTGTGACCTGCGTGGGTTTTCTCCGAAATCTTCGGTTTCCTCCCACACTCCAAAGACGTACAGGTTTGTAGGTTAATTGACTGGGTAAAATGTAAAAATTGTCCCTAGTGTGTGGGATAGTGTTAGTGTGTGGGGATCGCTGGGCGACGCGGACTCGGTGGGCCGAAGGGCCTGTTTCCGCACTGTATCTCTAAATCTAAAAAATCTCAGGACCGCCCTCGAGTTGTTGGTAGGATGGCTCAGTTGCCTGATAACAGCTAGGAAGAAATATTCTTCTGGGAAGAATATTCTTCTATAAGTTGTACCATTTTAAAGTGGGGTTTTAATAATAAATAATGACAGTAACACATACATACGTCAAAACTTTCTTTGCTCATTTAACAGCTTTTCAGTATGAACCTTGTAATTTTCGATGTTTTTCTTTCTAGGCTTGGAATGAATCCCTTCCAGAAAAATCCAAAACATGCATCCGTGTTAGCTGAAAGGTTTGGAAACTTTTCTTTAATCTTAACCTGGCTTGCTTTTTAAGCGTTTTTGACGTCGCAAGTTCTAGGAGTAGAATTAGGCCATTCGGCCCGTGGAGTCTACTCCATCAGTCAATCACGGCTGATCTGTCTCAGCCTCCTAATCCCATTCTCCTGCCTTCTCCCCATAACCCTTGACACCCGTTCTAATCACAAATTTGTCTATCTCTGCCTTAAAAATATCCACTGACTTGGCCTCCACAGCCTTCTGTGGCAATGAGTTCCACAGATTAACCACCCTCTGACTAAAGAAGTTCCTCCTCACCTCCTTTCCAAAAGAGCACTCTTTAATTCTGAGGCTGTGCCCTCTGGTCCTAGACTCTCCCTCCAGTGGAAACATCCTCTCCACATCCACTCTATCCAGGCCGATCGCTATTCTGTACGTTTCAATGTGGTCCCCCCTCATCCTTCTAAACTTCAGCGAGTACAGGCCCAGTGCCAACAAACGCTCATCATATGTTAACCCACTCATTCCTGGAATCATTCTTGTAAACCTCCTCTGGAAACTCTCTAGAGCCTGCACATCCTTCCTCAGATAGGGGGCCCAAATTTGCTCACAGCACTCCAAATGCGGCCTGACCAGTGCCTTATAGACCTGAAACGTCACCTATCCATGTTCTCCAGAGATGCTGCCTGACCCGCTGAGTTACTCCAGCACTCTGTGAAACGTCACCTATCCATGTTCTCCACAGATGCTGCCTGACCCGCTGAGTTACTCCAGCACTCTGGGTTATTTTTTTGTTGTGCAAACCATATGTGCAGTTCCTTGTGCCTCTATTAAATTGCTCCTCTTGATTGTATTGTGTGGAAAGCAGAATGTTACATGTAATTCCGTTTGCTATTTTAGTGGCATCAACTATGACAAGCCTCTGCCTCCAATCCAGGTGGCCTCACTTCGAGCTGAACGAATAGCAAAAGAGAAGAAGGTTAGTGTTTGCGTAAATCTCCACATATTTAAGACACTCATGTGATTGTGAAAACTCACAGCAGGATCTGGATCGGTTGGTCAGGTGGGCTGAGGAATGGTTGATGGAATTCCATACAGAGAAGGTGAGGTGTTGCATTTTGGGACGTCTAACAAGGGCAGGACCTACATAGTGAATGGTCGGGCTCTGGGGAGTGTTGTAGAGCAGAGGGGTCTAGGAGTGCAGGTGCATGGTTCCTTGAAGGTGGAGTCGCAGGTAGATAGGGTGGTAAAAAAGGCGTTTGGCACATTGGCCTTCATCAGTCAGAGCATTGAGTGTAGAGGTTGGGAGGTCATGTTGTTGGAGACATTGGTGAGGCCGCATTTAGAGTATTGTGTTCAGTTCTGGGCACCATGTTATAGGAAAGATATTGTCAAGCTTGAAAGAGTTGAGTGAAGATTTACGAGGATGTTGCCAGGACTAGAGGGTGTGAGCTACAGGGAGAGGTTGAGCAGGCTGGGTCTCTATTCCTTGGAGCGCAGGAAGCTGAGGGGTGATCTTATAGAGGTATATATGATCACGAGAGGAATAGATCGGGTAGATGCACAGAGTCTCTTGCCCAGTGTAAGTGAATTGAGGACCAGAGGACATAGGTTTAAGGTGAAGTGGAAAAGATTTAATTGGAATCTGAGGGGTAACATTTTCACACAAAGGGTGGTGGGTGTGTGGAACGAGCTGCCAGAGGAGGTACAGTAGTTGAGGCTGGGATTATCCCAACATTTAAGAAGCAGTTAGACAGGTACATGGAGAGGACAGGTTTGGAGGGATATGGACCAAGTGCAGGCAGGTGGGACTAGTGTAGCTGGGACATGTTGGCCGGTGTGGGCAAGTTGGGCTGAAGGGCCAGTTTCCACACTGTATCACTCTATGATTAGTGTAGCTGGGACATGTTGGCAGGTTGGGCCGAAGGGCCTGTTTCCACACTGTATCACTCTATGACTAGTGTAGCTGGGACATGTTGGCCGGTGTGGGCAAGTTGGGCCGAAGGGCCTGTTTCCACACTGAATCACTCTATGACTAGTGTAGCTGGGACATGTTGGCCAGTGTGGGCAGGTTGGGCCGAAGGGCCTGTTTCCACACTGTATCACTCTACGACTCTATGACACATTGTACTGTAATATTGCAGTGTAAATTAATACATTGTCATACTCATAAAATGTAGTTCTGAACCAATCTTCAGTGTCAACTTCACTGGAAAGTTTAGTTTAGTGTACCGAGGTAGAGTGAATAGCTCTTTTGTTGCGTGCTAACCAGTCAGCAGAAAGGCTAAAGATGATTATAATCGAGCCGTCCACACTGTACAGATGTATGATACTCTGCAAGACTCCAGTGAGGTAGATGGCAGGTCAGGACTGTTCTCCGGTCGTTGGTAGGATGGGTCAGTCGCCTGATATTTGTCCACTGTCATTTAAATTGGCAATTGTGTGTTGTTTTTCTCCTTCCTGTATTGATGATGTTGTTGCCTTTTCTCTGGCCAAACGTGCAGGCTTTAGCGGAACAGCAGAGGGCACAACACCTGGCACAGCAACAACAGCAGGCTCAGCAAACCACCCAGGCAGCCGTTCAGCAGCAGCAGGGCTCACAGGCTCAGGCTGCAGTGGTTCAGCAGTCGCAGGCTGTGGTGCAGACCGCTGCACCCACCGTGGCCAACACTGCAGCGCTGGTAAGGAAGAGGCCTTTCTTTTGTCCCATCAGTAAATATCGCGATGCTGTGTCAATAGTCATTTATTTGTCACATACACATAAATGTGCAGTGAAATGAAGCATTACCCGCAGTTCAACAATAAGACCAATATAAATAAGCAATCAAAATGCAATAACACATACGATCATAAACCAACACCAAACAAAAGAAACATCCATCACAGTGAGTCTCCTCCAGTCATCTCCTCACTGTGATGGAAGGCCAGAATGTCCTTTTCTCTTCCCCTGCCGTCTTCTCCCGCGGTCAGGCTGTTGGAGTTGCCATGTTGGGGCTCCCGACATTGAAGTACCGCGCCGGACGGTGAAAGGTCCGCGGCCGGCCGACCCAAGCCCCACGATTCAGGGTGGGCGAAGACACTGCTGCTGACGGAGATCCCGATGTCGGCCCACACCCAGTTTAAACTTTAGTTTAGTTTAGAGATACAGCACGCGCGACCCACCGTGTCCGCGCCGACCAGTGGTCCCCGCACACTGACACTATCCTACACTGGGGACCATTTACAATGATGCCAAGCCAATTAACATACAAACCCGCACGGCTTTGGGATGTGAGAGGAGACCAGAGATCCTGATCACGGGGAGAACGTACAAACTCCGTACAGACAGCACCCGTGGTCAGGATGGAACCCGGGTCTCTGCGCTGTGAGGCAGCAGCTCTACCCGCTGCACCACCGTGCCACCCGTATGATGGTGGGAGAGCGATCAGCCCACCGCATGCGTCTGTGCCCGCATCTTCATCCACTGAAAGCTTGTGCCCCATTCACCTATCACCTATCAATCTTCTTTTTTTTGTGTTTGTTAATTTCCCTTCAAATTGACTTCCAATGTCCTTTGGCGCAGCATGTTCCAGACCTCCACAGCTCACTGTGGGTGTGCACCTTCTCCCTGTGACTGCGTGGGTTTCCTCAGGGTGCTCCGGTTTCCCTCCACATCCAGAAGATGTGTAGGTTTGTAGGTACATTGTCCCCAGTGTGTCGGGAGTGGATGAGAAAGTGGGATAACGTAGAACTAGTGTGAAGAGGTGATCGATGGTCAGTGTGGGCCAGAGGGCCTGTCTCCGTGCTGGACAGTTTAATCATTGCAAATTAATCATTTCCACTGTCATGGGTGCCGTCGCCCAGATGAGATGCCAATTGTTTAGGCCCCAGGTAGAGACAACAGATTGCACGACATTGTTTTAACGTAGAACAGTGGAGTTATTGCCACTGTCCTAACTGATATTTATTCCTTAATTGGCAACATTATCACGTTACAGCAGGAGTTTGCTACCTGGAAATTGGCTCCATATTTCTGTGTATTACAAAACTGAATGCACTTCAAAGTGCTCTGTTGACTCTATCTTGTACAGCCTGAAAGGGAATAAAAGATTGCAGATTAGTTTTCCTTTAGGTCCAGTAAAAATGAATGTTGAGTTGCATAAGTAGAAACTTTAGACGTTAGAGGTACAGCACGGAAACAGGCCATTCGGCCCACCGAGTCCGTGCCGACCAGCGATCACCCCGTACACCAGCACTATCCTACACACACCAGGGACAATTTACAATCTTTACTGAAGGCAATTAACCTACAAACCTGTATGCGTTTGGAATGTGGGTGAAACCAGAGCACCCGGAGAAAACCCACACAGGTCACAGGCAGAATGTACAGACACCACCCGTAGTCATGATGGAACCCGGGTCTCTGGCGCTGTGAGGCAGAGACTCCACCGTGCACCACCGTGCCGTACCACCGTGCCGTGCCACCCTGAACCTTGGATTCGTATTTCTACCGTACTTTGTATGTCACTAAAAACAATTTCCCTTTTTATGCTTTGAAGCAGGCTGGAGCTATCAAAACAGTCCCCGGTACACCTAATATCCAGACGGGTAAGTCATTGCTTTGTGAGCAGTATGTGGGCAAGCCTAGTGAGGAGTGTGTGGGCAAGCCTAGTGAGGAGTGAGCAGTGTGTGGGCAAGCCTACTGAGGAGTGTGTTGGGCAAGTCTAGTGAGGAGTGTGTGGCCAAGCCTAGTGAGGAGTGTGTTGGGCAAGTCTAGTGAGGAGTGTGTGGCCAAGCCTAGTGAGGAGTGAGCAGTGTGTGGGCAAGCCTAGTGAGGAGTGTGTGGCCAAGCCTAGTGAGGAGTGAGCAGTGTGTGGGCAAGCCTAGTGAGGAGTGAGCAGTGTGTGGGCAAGCCTAGTGAGGAGTGAGCAGTGTGTGGGCAAGCCTAGTGAGGAGTGTGTGGGCAAGTCTAGTGAGCAATGTGGGGCAAGCCTACTGAGGAGTGTGTTGGGCAAGTCTAGTGAGGAGTGTGTGGCCAAGCCTAGTGAGGAGTGTGTGGGCAAGTCTAGTGAGCAGTGTGTGGGCAAGCCTAGTGAGCAGTGTGTGGGCAAGCCTAGTGAGGAGTGTGTTGGGCAAGCCTAGTGAGCAGTGTGTTGGGCAAGTCTAGTGAGCAGTGTGTGGGCAAGCCTAGTGCAGCTCCACTCTCATGGCTTCCTGTTGCTTTTCCAGCCACAGTCGGAGGCAGTACCATTGTGAACACAGCAGCAGGAGTCCAGCAGAGTACCTTCCAGCCCACTAACAAACGGCTTACCCAGCAGGTTATCCCTGGGACCCTAACCGTAAGTGCTTCAACACTCAGCTAATCCGCACTTCGTTCTTAAATGTACTCAAGTACAATGAGAGGGCAGGCAACACCTTTTATGGTCGTTTCTCTATTACATCTGATTGATTACATCTGATCTATTACATCTGATCGATTACATCTGATCTATTACATCTGATCGATTACATCTGATCTATTACATCTGATCTATTACATCTGATCGATTACATCTGATCTATTACATCTATGCCATCTCTCCATGGCAATTCGCAGTAAATGCTTCAGTCGACAGTGAGCAAAGCCATGAGCAACCTACCACCTGCACGGTGGTGCAGCGGGTAGAGCTGCTGCCTCACAGCGCCAGAGACCCCGGTTTGATCCTGACTACGGTTTGCTGTCTGCATAGAGTTTGCACGTTCTTCCTGTGACCGCTGGGGTTTTCTCCGGGTGCTCTGGTTCCAAATACGTGTGGGAATGTGGGTCAATTGGCTTCTGTAAATTGTCCCTAGCGCGTCGGACAGAACTAATGTACTGGTGATCATTGGTCGCCGACCTTTAATATCCACGTATCCCTTGAAATGTCTTTTAAATCTTGTGATTGACCTCCTCAACTACCTCCTGTGAACGAACTACAGCTCGTTCCATGCACCCAACACTCTCTGCATGAAAACTTCCCTCGGGTTCCTAGTAAATCTTTTCCCTCTCACCTTAAACCTATGTCCTCTGGTTCTTGATTCCCCTACTCTGGGTAAAAGACTGTACGTTTACTCCAAAGTAGACACAAAAGTAGACACAAAATGCTGGAGTAATTCAGCGGGTCAGGCAGCATCTCGGGAGAGAAGGAATGGGTGACGTCGAGACCCTTCTTCAGACTTTGTCTCGACCCAAAAGGTCACCCATTCCTTCTCTCCAGAGACGCTGCCTGACCCGCTGAGTTACTCCAGCATTTTGTGTGTACCTTCCATGTAAACCAGCACCTGCAGTTGGTTCCTGCACATCCTATACTGTTTGCTCGATCTATTCCCACCGTGTGGACAGCTTTATTGATGTATCTGACTCTGGTTTTCAGTCGGCAGGGGGCAGCACAGCCCAGGTGGTACACGCACAGCAAAGGACAGCAGCCGCATCCGCTGCTACCACAGAGGTGGTAGCCATAGCCACCAACCAGGGTGTTCGCGCTGCCATGGCCCCGGTAACAGCAGCAGCCGCGGCAGTGGTGTCTACCAACCTGACCCCAGTACAGAGCCAGACAAGGTCGCTGGTCACACAGGTCACCCCAGGTACGGCAACCACGGCACTTCTACGGTTATGGTGAGGGTGCTGCTTACCACCCTCCTGAACGGTCCTTCCACAAGCTCGGGTCCTGTCCGACTCACACCGTGGCACAATGGTAGAGTAGCTGCCTTACAGCGAATGCAGCGCCGGAGACCCGGGTTCCATCCCGACTACGGGTGCCGTCTGCACGGAGTTTGTACGTTCTCCCCGTGACCTGCGTAGGTTTCCTCCAAGATCTTCGGTTTCCTCCCACACTTCAAACACGTACAGGTTTGTAGGTTAATTGGCTTGGTAAATGTAAAAATTGTCCCTAGTGTGTGTAGGGTAGTGTTAATGTCCGGGGATCGCTGGTCGGCGTGGACCCGGTGGGCCGAAGGGCCTGTTTCCGCACTGTATCTCTCAACCTCTCATAGGTTCTCAGCATTGAAGCTGACCAGTTCCAGACAAAATCCAATGACCCCCCATTAGACTGTCTGTGGAACTGATGCGCTACAATGCTGAGAACTGTATTCTGCACTCTGTATCTTCCCCTCTGCTCCACCTAAGATAGACACAAAAAGCTGGAGTAACTCATCGGGACAGCCAGCATCTCTGGAGAGAACGAATGGGTCAAATTCCTTCCTTCTCTCCAGAGATGCTGCCTGTCCCGCTGAGTTACTCCATCTTTTTGTGTCTATCTTCGGTTTAAACCAGCATCTGCAGTTCCTTCCTGCCTATTGTACTTGAATTTGACTTGGTTGTATTTATGTATAGTATTGGATAGCGTGCAAAACAGAGCTATTCGCTGTACCTCGGTACATGTGACAATGCACGGTGGCTTGCCGTGCACCACCAGACTCAGCAACAGCTTCTTCCCCTCTGTTATCAGGCTTCTGAACGGCCCTTCCATAAGCTAGGGTGTTGCCCGATTCACCTCTACCCCATTGCGGACATTGGACTTTGTGGAACTGATGCGCTATAATGCTGAGAACTATATTCTGCACTCTGTATCTTCCCCTCTGCTCCACCTATTGGACTGGAGTTTGTACTTGATTGTATTCATGTACAGCATACTCTGATCTGTTTATATAGCATGCAAAACAGCTTTTCACTGTACCTCGGTACAGGTGACAGTAATAAACCTAAGTGACAAGGCCTAGAGCATCAGTAAACTGGGACAGTGAGAGATGCCCCCTCTTAGAAACGTAGAAAATAGGTGCAGGAGTAGGCCATTCGGCCCTTCGAGCCTGTACGCACCGCCATTCAATATGATCATGGCTGATCATCCAACTCAGTATCCCGTACCTGCCTTCTCTCCATACCCCCTGATCCCTTTAGCCACAAGGGCCACATCTAACTCCCTCTTAAATATAGCCAATGAACTGGCCTCAACTACCTTCTGTGGCAGAGAATTCCACAGATTCACCACTCTGTGTGAATAAAAACTTTCTCATCTCGGTCCTAAAAGACTTCCCCCTTATCCTTAAACTGTGACCCCTTGTTCTGGACTTCCCCAACATCGGGAACAATCTTCCTGCATCTAGCCTGATTCCTCTTAGGCCCCTTCGGTCAAGGCTGACCATGGGTGACGTATGCCCCACTATCATTCTGGTTTGGCCTTGGCTGATTAACGGTTAAATGACAGAATGCTATGAATACCAACAGTCCGGGTCTTGCATGTTATATTTCCGTCCGTTTCAAGCCTGTTTGGTGTGTGATGCCACCCAGTGTGATGATGATTTGCTGAAGTGATTTTAATCTCCAGCTACAGGCATCCAGCTGACCACTGGGAAACCCATTCCTCAAGCACAGATCCAGCTCTTCAGACAACCGCAGACTGCCCCTGTGCAAGTGCAACAGATCCAGCCCCAGGCCCAGCCCTCCGCCCAGCTGAAGGGGGTGCAGAAGTTGCCGGTAAGATTACAGCCGCTGCTCAGTGTACGAATGTCATCCCCTCCCCCACCCTCCACCTACATTCCCTCCCCCACCCTCCACCTACATCCCCTCCCCCACCCTCCACCTACATCCCCTCCCCCACCCTCCACCTACATCCCCTCCCCCACCCTCCACCTACATCCCCTCCCCCACCCTCCACCTACATCCCCTCCTCCACCTACATCCCCTCCCCCACCCTCCACCTACATCCCCTCCCCCACCCTCCACCTACATCCCCTCCCCCACCCTCCACCTACATCCCCTCCCCCACCCTCCACCTACATCCCCTCCCCCACCCTCCACCTACATCCCCTCCTCCACCTACATCCCCTCCCCCACCCTCCACCTACATCCCCTCCCCCACCCTCCACCTACATCCCCTCCCCCACCCTCCACCTACATCCCCTCCCCCACCCTCCACCTACATTCCCTCCCCCACCCTCCACCTACATCCCCTCCCCCACCCTCCACCTACATTCCCTCCCCCACCCTCCACCTACATTCCCTCCCCCACCCTCCACCTACATCCCCTCCCCCACCCTCCACCTACATTCCCTCCTCTGGCTTCACATTTCTGCCATCTTCTATCCTTACCTCCTACTTTTTTGTCTTTTCATTTCTGGCCTTTGCCCAACGTTTTGCCGATCAAAATACCCCCTCACCTGTATCCATCCATCACTGGCCAGGATTTGTCCTGCCCCTCCTCTCTTCCAACCTCCTCCTCCCTGCTTCAAACAGTCTGAAGGTCCCAACGTGAAACGTCACCTATCCATGTTCTCCACAGATGCTGCCTGACCCGCTGAGTTACTCCAGCACTCTGTGAAACGTCACCTATCCATGTTCTCCACAGATGCTGCCTGACCCGCTGAGTTACTCCAGCACTTTGCGTCTTTTTTTTTTGTAAACCAACATCTGCAGTTCCTTGTTCTGCTGCAATAATAAGCTGGAGATGCCCAGATGAGCTCCGTTTCCTGTATCTCTCACGTCAAGGATATGAATTTCTCACTGCTCAGCAGCGTGCATTTATTGAAAACTCATGGAACTATCTGACTTGTACCATTTTCTTTTGGCCAGGATCATTTACTAAAAATGAAGCAGAAACAACAGCAGCAGCAGCAGTTAGCACAGGTGACACAAAGGAGTGCTGTCCTGACCAGTCCTGTAACCAATCTCCCTGTAGCCCGCATTGTAAGTTGGACTTGCATCGCAAGCCCCCTCTGTCAATATAGTTACTGCTTCCACAAGCTGTGGGGATGTTTCTAACATGGAACCGTGTCGTGTCGCTGCTAATTCATTTTCATCAGCACCAACTTATAGAGTCATAGAGTGATTCAGTGTGGAAACAGGCCCTTCAGCCCAACTTGCCCACACCGGCCAACATGTCCCAGCTACACTAGCCATAGAGTGATACAGTGTGGAAACAGGCCCTTCAGCCCAACTTGCCCACACCGGCCAACATGGCCCAGTTACACTAGTCATAGAGTGATACAGTGTGGAAACAGGCCCTTCAGCCCAACTTGCCCACACCGGCCAACATGGCCCAGTTACACTAGTCATAGAGTGATACAGTGTGGAAACAGGCCCTTCAGCCCAACTTGCCCACACCGGCCAACATGGCCCAGTTGCACTGGTCATAGAGTGAAACCGTGTTGAAACGGGCCCTTCAACCCAACTTGCCCACACCGGCCAACATGCCCCAGCTACACTAGTCCCACCTGCTGGCGTTTGGTCCATATCCCTCCAAACTTGTCCTATTCATGTACCCGTCTAAGTGTTTCTTAAACGTTGGGATGGTCCCAGCCTCAACTACCTCCTCTGGCAGCTTGTTCCACGCACCCATCACTGACTTACACAAATATGTTTGTGATGAGATGTGGTTAATGTTCACTCCATTCACCTTCAGAACCCTGAAATTAAAGGCTGCACTGAGGGAGAATGGATGCAACCAGTAAACAATCAGTGAACACTGATCAAGGGTAGATGGGACGTGTGTAGCTGGGCTGGTGTGGGCAGGTTGGGCCGAAGGGCCTGTTTCCACACAGCAGTATCACTCTATGACTCTAAAAAGAGAATCGGCAAACTAAATAGTTGAATCTTTTCCTTTCATCCATGGTGTCTTGGTCCCTCCTGATGCTTTGGTGCTGGATGTAAGAGCCTTGGCTTCTTTATAAAGGAGACAAAAGTGCAGGAGTAACTCAGTGGGTCAGTCGGAATCTCTGGAGAACATGGATTGGTGACATTTCGGGTCGGGACCCTTCTTCAGGCTGAATCCGTCACCTGTCCATGTTGTCCAGAGATGTTGGCCCACTGAGTTACTCCAGCATTTTGTGTCTCTTGCTCAAGAGTAAAACTGCAAATGCCGTTCCTCCTGTCCCCCTTGTTATTTCTGCATTGGTACCTCATGCATCCACAGCTGTTCCTGGGTGTAAGGGGGAGCAGACTGGGGGTGCATCCTCATGCATCCACAGCTGGGGGTGCATCCTCATGCATCCACAGCTGTTCCTGGGTGTAAGGGGGAGCAGACTGGGGGTGCATCCTCATGCATCCACAGCTGTTCCTGGGTGTAAGGGGGAGCAGACTGGGGGTGCATCCTCATGCATCCACAGCTGTTCCTGGGTGTAAGGGGGAGCAGACTGGGGGTGCATCCTCATGCATCCACAGCTGGGGGTGCATCCTCATGCATCCACAGCTGTTCCTGGGTGTAAGGGGGAGCAGACTGGGGGTGCATCCTCATGCATCCACAGCTGTTCCTGGGTGTAAGGGGGAGCAGACTGGGGGTGCATCCTCATGCATCCACAGCTGTTCCTGGGTGTAAGGGGGAGCAGACTGGGGGTGCATCCTCATGCATCCACAGCTGTTCCTGGGTGTAAGGGGGAGCAGACTGGGGGTGCATCCTCATGCATCCACAGCTGTTCCTGGGTGTAAGGGGGAGCAGACTGGGGGTGCATCCTCATGCATCCACAGCTGTTCCTGGGTGTAAGGGGGAGCAGACTGGGGGTGCATCCTCATGCATCCACAGCTGTTCCTGGGTGTAAGGGGGAGCAGACTGGGGGTGCATCCTCATGCATCCACAGCTGTTCCTGGGTGTAAGGGGGAGCAGACTGGGGGTGCATCCTCATGCATCCACAGCTGTTCCTGGGTGTAAGGGGGAGCAGACTGGGGGTGCATCCTCATGCATCCACAGCTGTTCCTGGGTGTAAGGGGGAGCAGACTGGGGGTGCATCCTCATGCATCCACAGCTGTTCCTGGGTGTAAGGGGGAGCAGACTGGGGGTGCATCCTCATGCATCCACAGCTGTTCCTGGGTGTAAGGGGGAGCAGACTGGGGGTGCATCCTCATGCATCCACAGCTGTTCCTGGGTGTAAGGGGGAGCAGACTGGGGGTGCATCCTCATGCATCCACAGCTGTTCCTGGGTGTAAGGGGGAGCAGACTGGGGGTGCATCCTCATGCATCCACAGCTGTTCCTGGGTGTAAGGGGGAGCAGACTGGGGGTGCATCCTCATGCATCCACAGCTGTTCCTGGGTGTAAGGGGGAGCAGACTGGGGGTGCATCCTCATGCATCCACAGCTGTTCCTGGGTGTAAGGGGGAGCAGACTGGGGGTGCATCCTCATGCATCCACAGCTGTTCCTGGGTGTAAGGGGGAGCAGACTGGGGGTGCATCCTCATGCATCCACAGCTGTTCCTGGGTGTAAGGGGGAGCAGACTGGGGGTGCATCCTCATGCATCCACAGCTGTTCCTGGGTGTAAGGGGGAGCAGACTGGGGGTGCATCCTCATGCATCCACAGCTGTTCCTGGGTGTAAGGGGGAGCAGACTGGGGGTGCATCCTCATGCATCCACAGCTGTTCCTGGGTGTAAGGGGGAGCAGACTGGGGGTGACCTTTCACAGATTTGACAATTGGGCCGAGTGGTCTACTCTATCTTTGCTTATTATGCTTGACAGACTGCATGGAGGGGAGATGAACAACAAGCAGGCGGTGGCCCCCACACAGATCAGTGTACAATACTGCCTGGGATAGAAGTTAACAGATGCACCACCAGAAAGGAGAATAATGCCAATACAATGGGGTGTGAGAGATATAAAAATCAATGACAGTGACTTCTGCAGTGTAGGAAAAAAAACTGCAGATGCTGGTCTAAATCAAAGGTAGACACAAAACGCTGGAGTAACTAAGCGCGTCAGGCAGCATCTCTGGAGAGAAGGAATGTCTCGACCCGAAACATCACCTATTCCTTCCCTCCAGAGATGCTGCCTGAGTTACTCCATCATTTTGTTTCTACCTTTTATTTTCTGCAGTGCATTGCTAACATAGTGCATGGTTAGGGTATGTTGAGCATTTACATACGTCAGAGAGTCATACAACAGGGAATCAGGAACGTCGGCCCAAATGCCGACTGAGTTTGTTCGGCATCTCGTACCGGGGAGAAGGCCGGGTACTTGGGTAATCAATACCAGCTAACTCCGTTGAAATAAATAGTCTGTTTCTTTGCATTACGTAAATCTGCATCAAATTCTTTCACCTGCGCAGAATAAGAGCAGTGAACCTAAAATGGTGGAAAAGTGAAGAGAATTCAAGTCATCGAGTTCTTCACGTTACATTGTACATGTTCTTAATTAGACATACATCACAAGCCTCGGTGCTTGTTGCCGTAAGTCGGAATAAAAGGACGCACCTTTAGAAAAGAGATGAGGAAGACTTTCTTTAGCCAGAGGGCGGCAGGGTGGCACAGCGGGTAGAGCTGCTGCCTTACGGCACCAGAGACCCCAGTTTGAACCTGACCACATGCTGTCTGTACGGAGTTTGCACCTTCTCCCCGTGATCACGTGGGTTTTCCCCGGGTGCTCCAGTTTTCTCCCACACTCCAAAGACGTGCAGGTTAGTAGGTTAATTGGCTTCGTTAAAATTTGTGAATTGTTCCTAGTGTGCAGGATAGTGCTGGTGTACGGGGTGATTGAATGGGGGAGTAGACGCAATGGGCTGATTGTGCTCCTCCTTACGAGGTATGGACTTGTGAGGTTTGTGTGGCTTTGCTTTGTGAAACGTTCCTGTGATTGTCTCTCTCTGTGTTGCCCAGGCCAGAGTCTCCACGTCGCAGGTTCAGGCTCAAGGGCAGATCCAGGCACAGCCTGCGGCCACCGCTCAAGTCACCCTGACCAAACCGCCCGTCGTGTCTGTGCCCACGGCGGTCGTATCCTCCGGTGTGACCACGCTCCCTGTCACCGTGGCTGGAATCAGCATGGCCATCGGACAACCGCAGAAAGGATCCGCAGGTAATGGACCAGCAGTGTCTGCAGGTAATGGACCTGCAGCGTCTGGGCAATGTGTAGGATTCCCAGGTAATGGACCTGCACTGTCTGGGCAATTTGTAGGATGCACAGGTAATGGACCTGCACTGTCTGGGGAATGTGTAGGATGCCCAGGTAATGGACCAGCAGCGTCTGGGCAATGTGTAGGATGCACAGGTAATGGACCTGCACTGTCTGGGCAATTTGTAGGATGCACAGGTAATGGACCTGCACTGTCTGGGGAATGTGTAGGATGCCCAGGTAATGGACCAGCAGCGTCTGGGCAATGTGTAGGATGCACAGGTAATGGACCTGCACTGTCTGGGCAATGTGTAGGATGCCCAGGTAATGGACCAGCAGCGTCTGGGCAATGTGTAGGATGCACAGGTAATGGACCTGCAGCGTCTGGGAATGTGTAGGATGCACAGGTAATGGACCTGCACTGTCTGGGCAATTTGTAGGAAGGAACTGCAGACGCTGGTTTAAATCGAAGGTAGACACAAAATGCTGGAGTAACTCGGCGGGTCAGGCAGCATCTCTGGGGAGAAGGAATGGGTGACGTTTCGGGTTGAGACCCTTCTTCAGACGAAGTCTGACCCGAAACGTCACCCATTCCTTCTCTCCAGAGATGCTGCCTGACCCGCTGAGTTACTCCAACACTCTGTATCTAGTGTCTGGGGAATTCAAGCTCTTCCACTTGTCTCGTCTAAAGTAACGTTCGGAGTGATTGGGGGAGAATTTCTGCCTCTTTAAACTGCCTCTGGAGTGCAGGGAGCGGATGTGAAGATGGGATAGTGTGAACGAACGGGTGATCGATCAATGGTCAGCACAGACTCAGTGAGTTGGACGGCCTGTATTAATCAATCAGTCAAATGTAATACTCTTCCCAATAACCTGCGGTGGTGCAGCAGGTAGAGCTGCTGCCTCACTGCTCCAGTAAGATGCATTCAAAGCTGACCAACGTCTGTGTGGAATGTCCACGTGACAGTGTGACCACAACCCCAGAGGCCTGCACCTTGGTAGGTTAACTGTCCGTAGTTAATCGCTCCTGATGTGCGGGTGATGGTAAAATCTAGGGGAGGTTGGTGGGAAAGTGAGGAAGATGAAATACGATGAGTGTAACTGGGAGGGTGGTCGGTGGTGGAAAGAAGGAATGAATGCAATCAGGTCAAACTCAAGTCCAATAGGTAGAGCAGAGGGGAAGATACAGAGTGCAGGCACAAAATGCTGGAGTAACTCTGTGGGACAGGCAGCATCTCTGGAGAGAAGGAATGGGTGATGTTTCGGGCAATCCAGAGATGCCGGTCCCACTGAGTTACTCCAGCTTTTTGTGTCTATGTTCGGTTTAAACCAGCATCAGCACAAAGTGAATGAGGGAATGATTAGCTGTTGCAGGTTGAAGCACTGTCTGTCCCAGCACCCGTGCAGATGTGTTCCTCGATGGTAATGCGTTGTCTTGTCTCTGCAGGAGGGCAGACGGTGGTGAAGGCTGCCATCCCCACACACTTCTCTCAAATGCAAGTGCAGCAGCTTCTGAAGCTGAAGCAGCAGCAGCAGCAGCAGCAGCAGAAGGCAGGCCAGTCGCAGGGCCAGGCAGCCGTGCAGGCCGCTGCAATCACCGCGCAGCAGAAGGTAGGCTGCACGTCCTCCAGCATCCCCGCGTGACCTTCTCACACCGTCAGATGGGGAACAGCACAGGAGCAGGCCCTTCGGCCCAAGGCCTATGAATCTCCACAGCCTGCACATTATCCGTATCCCTCCGTTTAACTGAAGACATATGGAACAAAGGTCTTGACCCAAAACGTTGGCATCTCCGGTTTCCTCCCACACTCCAAAGATGTGCCGGTTTGTAGGTTAATTGGTTTTGGTAAAAGTTGTAAATTGTCCCTCGTGAGTGTAGGATAGTGTTAGTGTGCGGGGATCGCTGGGCGGCGCGGACTCAGTGGGCCGAGAGGCCTGGTTCTGCGCTGTATCATTAAACTAAACTAAACCTTGATTGGTCTTTGGATGGAGATGCATTTGTCTTTGCCATTCCGTTGTAAGGATGTGATAGTGGTCATCTAGGCTGGTGATGGAGTGAGTCTCCTCCATTGTCAATGAGGCTAAACACAAATTGGAGGAACAGCAGCTCATATTTTGCTCGGGCAGCTTACAGCCCAGTGGTATGAATATTGATTTCTCTCACTTCATACAACCCCGGTACTCCCCCTCTCTCCATCCCTTCCCCATCCACCCAAGTCGCACCAGCTTCTCGTTTTCACACAACAAACAGCAAACAATGGCCTGGTTCCTTTATCATCGTTCCTTTTTTGCATATCTTTCATTCATTGTTCTTTATCTCTCCACATCACCATCTATATCTCTCCTTTCCCTTACCCCTAACCGGTCTGAAGAAGGGTCTCGACCCGAAACGTCCCCCATTCCTTCTCTCCAGAGGTGCTGCCTGTCCCGCCCGCTGAGTTACTGCAGCCTTTTGTGTCTACGTTAGTGATGTAGTTAGCGCCGCGCGGAGCAGTGCTGCGATTTGTCCCCACGTACCGGGCTGAGGTGCACTGGGCGGGTCAGACATGTGCTAAGGTGCGTCTGTTGTTTGCGCCCCACTGCAGATATCGCAGCAAGTTACCGTGCAGTCCCAGCAGCAGCAGCAGCCGCCGGTGCAGCAGCAGCAGCAGAAGGTCACGTACAATACCAACCAGCTTCAGTCAGGCATAAAGCCAGCGTTCCTGAGTGCTCAGACCCAGAAGCAGGCAGGACCACAGCAGATGCAGGCACAGCTCCAGGTAACGCTTACAGGGTCCCGTCCGCCCTGTTACAGGGTGTGTAACTCCGGCACCAGGGACTGCCTCACCCCTGGGTAGTGTGAGAGTTTATAAATCCGGAAATGCACCATCATCTCATCAGTAAACAGGTCCACAAGGTCTAGGAGGAGAATTAGGCCATTCAGCCCATCGAGTCTACTCCACCATACAATCATGGCTGACCTCTGCCTCCTAATCCCACTCTCCTGCCTTCTCTCAATAACCCTTGACACCCGTTCTAATCAAGAATTTATCCATCTTTGCCTTAAAAATATCCACTGACTTTGCCTCCAAAGCCGTCTGTGGCAATGAGTTCCACAGATTACTCTCTGACTAAAGAAGTTCCTCCTCACCTCCTTTCTAAATGAGCACCCTTTAATTCTGAGGCTGTGCCCTCTGGTCCTAGACTCTCCCACCAGTGGAAACATCCTCTCCACATCCACTCTATCCAGGCCTTTCATTATTCTGTAAGTCTTAGCGAAAGATTTTCAGATAAAATCTTATCATAATTAGTGATAATTATGGACATTATATTAGTGGGATTCCTCGCCTTCGTTTGAAACATAGAAAATAGGTGCAAGAGGAGGCCATTCGGCCCTTCGAGCCAGCACCGCCATTCAATATGATCATGGCTGATCATCCACAATCAGTGCCCCGTTCCTGCTTGCTCCCCATATCCCTTGATTCCGTTAGCCCTAAGAGCTAAATCTAACTACCTCTTGAAAACATCCAGTGAATTGGCCTCCACTGCCCTCTGTGGCAGAGAATTCCACAGATTCACAACTCTCTGGGTGAAAAAGTCTGTGGTTGAAGCCGGGAGAGTATTGATAATCATCGTCAACTTGTTCTGAAGCTGGACATCTCAGCCTGTGCTCCGTTTCCGATGGGTTGGAAGGACAGCTCGGTCTCTGAGCTTTTACTTGTGCAAACGCACATTGAACCTAGAAAGTGACGCAGCTTAACTCTGCGGATTGTTATAACGGCGTGTTTATACCCTGTGCTCTTACCACTGATAAAGATAGACGCAGAGTGCTGGAGTAACTCAGCGGGACAGGCAGCGTCTCTGGAGAGAAGGAATGGGTGACGTTTCGGGTCGAGACCCTTCTTCAGACTGTCTGGAGTTACTCCAGCATTTTGAATCTATCTTTGGTATAAACCACCATCTGCAGTTCCTTCCTCCACATCTAACCTCTGCTGATCTGCAGTGTGGATTTTGACTCTTGCTGCTTCTCTTCAGAGTCCGGTGGTGGACCCTCTGCTTAGACTTTGCTCTGTCCGGCACAACTACTTCTTCTTTCTCTACCCCCTTTGCGTCTTATTTCCAGAGCATTTCCTTTTATTTCTTTTTCATGA
Organism: Rhinoraja longicauda; assembly: GCF_053455715.1. Taxonomy (NCBI): domain Eukaryota; kingdom Metazoa; phylum Chordata; class Chondrichthyes; order Rajiformes; family Arhynchobatidae; genus Rhinoraja; species Rhinoraja longicauda. The sequence continues at coordinate 1,479,442 of NC_135977.1, forward strand.
TTACACTCTCCTCCATGACCGGCTGCTCTGGAAAATAAATCATTCTTCCAAGTTCCTGAAGGTACAATAAACTGCTGTTGTTCAATAGGTCACCAAACTTCCACCAAAGGTTCCACAGCAAGCAACAGTGGGGAGTCTCCAGCAGATGGTATCGACTGCACACCAGGTATCTACACCTCTCCGCATGTTATCTACAATCTCTGCACAGCTGGCCCACTCTCAACTTTCACCAGTCAAAGCCTTTGTCTCCACTTCAATAGTTTCTTCTTCCTTTCTGCACTTTCCTTGCCCTGCCAGTTTATCTTTTGCATGTCTCTGATACACTGCTTTTAGGTTTTTTACTTGTAGTTTTAGAGATACAGCGCGGAAACAGGCCCTTCGGCCCACTGAGTCCGCAATGTCCAGCGATCCCCGCACATTAACACTAGCCTACACACACCAGGGACACTTTACATTTATACCAAGCCAATTAACCTACAAACCTGCATGTCTTTGGAGTGGATACTGAAAACCTCGGAGAAAACCCAGGCGGTCACGGGGAGAAGGTACAAACTCCGTACAGACAGCACCCGTAGTGGGGATGGAACCCGGGTCTCTGGCGCTGCAAGCGCTGTGAGGCAGCAGCTCTACCCGCTGTGCCACCGTGCCGCCCGGTTTGTTCCCATGAGCTGCAGCTCCAGTTTTGGGATGAAGCGAGGTAAAGATTGTGGAGGGCAGCTTGTGAGCCTGTTTCTGGAGCGTGGGAACATGCAGCACAGGAGGAAACCATTCTCGAGTCTGAAGAAGGGTCTCGACCTGAAGCATTCCTGTCCATATTCTCCAGAGATAGAAACATAGAAGGTTGAGTGATGCAGCACATGAACAGGCCCTTTGGCCCACAGTGTCTGTACTGAACATGATGCCAAGATCATCACCTATCTGCCCGCACATAACCCACATCCCTCCATTCCTTGCACCTCTATATGCCTGTCCGAACACCACCAACATATCTGCTTCAACCAGCGTGGTCCAGGCACCCACCACCCTCTGTGGAAAAATAACGTACCCCGGACACTTCTTTAATCAGTGTTTCTCTCACCTTAAGCTATGTCTTAAGTGGAGATACTGCCTGACCTGCTGAGCTACTCCTACACTTTGTGTCTTTTGTTCTAAACCAGTATCCAAAGTTCCATCTGTCTCCACTTTCGTCATTCTTTACAATAAGTCATAGCGAGAGGATTTGAGTTTAGGAGCAAGGAGGTCCGACTGCAGTTCTACAGGGCCCTGGTGAGACCGCTCCTGGAGTATTGTGTGCAGTTGTACAGGGCCCTGGTGAGACTGCACCTGGAGTACTGTGTGCAGTTGTACAGGGCCCTGGTGAGACTGCACCTGGAGTATTGTGTGCAGTTTTGGTCTCCTAATTTGAGGAAGAACATTCTTGCTTTTGAGGGAGTGCAGCGTAGGTTCACCAGGTTAATTCCCGGGATGGCGGGACTGACATATGATGAAACAATGGGTCGACTGGGCTTGTATTCACTGGAATTTAGAAAGATGAGTGGGGATCTTATAGGAAACATATAAAATTCAAAAGAGATTGGACAGGCTAGATGCAGGAAAAATGTTCCTGATGTTGGGGGAGTCCAGAACCAGGGGTCACAGTTTAAGAATAAGGGGTCAGCCATTTAGGACTGAGATGAGAGAAAACCTTTTCACCCAGAGAGTTGTGAATCTGTGGAATTCTCTGCCACAGAGGGCAGTGGAGGCCAATTCACTGGATGTTTTCAAGAGAGAGTTAGATTTAGCTCTCAGGGCTAACGGAATCAGGGGATATGGGCAGAAAGCAGGAACGGGGTACTGATTGTGGATGATCAACCATGATCATATTGATTGGCAGTGCTGGCTCAAAGGGCCGAATGGCCTCCTGCACCTATTTTCTATGTTTCTAAGTCCCCCCTTTGATGTATCTATCCAGCTGCCATTTGAAAGTTGTAGTTGAATCTATTTGACCATCCTTCTACATTACTCACTGTATAGCAATCATCTCTTTCCCCCCCAATTTGAATCTTTGTCTTCTGCCTATGGATCCTTCTGCTAGTTTTCTTTCGTATTAAAACTTTTGAGGGGGAAAAAAAATCTTTCAATGCATTTATCTTTCTCTGTTGTAAAGAGACCTCCCCCAGGCTTTTCCATTCTCTGCAAACAACTGAGCAAGGCACAAATGCTGGAGGAGCTCGTTGTAGAATAAAGGGGAATAAACGGAAGGTGATTCTGTTTGAGACCCTTCTTCAGTCACGACCCGAAACCTCGTCTGTCTATTCCCTCCACAGATACTGCCTGGCCTGCTGAGGGGTTTTCCCAGCACTTAGCATTTTGCCCAAGATTCCAGCATCTGCTGTCTCTGGTGCCTCCGTCTTATTTTCCCACCTGTGTTGTAACAAACCTCCACTTCACGCTGTTTATGGACACAGCCAACAAAATGAAGGTTCCACTCGCACCATGGCCATTCCTCCTTCTCCCCTCTCCCTTTGGGCAGAAGATTCAAAAGCGTTACCACCAGATTCAGGGGCAGGTTTATTCCCCGCTGTTCTCAGACTACTGAATGGATCCAGTTCATTGGCTATATAGACCAGTTCATTGGCTATATAGGCCAGTTCATTGGCTATATTTAAGAGGGAGTTAGATGTGGCCCTTGTGGCTAAAGGGATCAGGGGGTATGGGAGAGAAGGCAGGAACGGGATACTGAGTTGGATGATCAGCCATGATCATATTGAATGGCGGTGCAGGCTCGAAGGGCCGAATGGCCTACTCCTGCAACTATTTTCTATGTTTCTATCCTTCAAATGCTAAGAATGAATTCCCAATCTTCCAATCTACCTGGTTGTGGATCTTGCACTTTTTTAATCTGCACTTCCGCTGTGGCTTTAACACTCGATTCTGCACTGTGTTTATTTTCTCTTTTGCTCTGCCTGATGTTTTCATTTCTTGTATGAATTGCCTGGACAGCATGCAAAACATAACTTTGGTAGAGTAGAGGAGGAACTTCCTCCAGGTGAGGAGGACTTTCTTTACCCAGAGGGTGGCGCATCTGTGGAATTCATTGCTAAATCCAGCAGTGGAGGCCTAGTTATTTGGTATTTTTAAAGCGGAGATTGATTCTTGATTAATAAGGGTGTCTGTCCATGGTTACGGGGTTGAGAGGGGAAAATAGATCAGCCACGATCGCATGGTGGAACAGACTAGATGGGCCAAATGGCCTAATTCTGTTCTTGTGCCTTACGATCTTATGCTCTTACCCATGACAATAAGAAAACCAATACCAGTTTAGTTTCATTTAGATCATTATCCACCAGTAAATCACCATTCCAGCTATTTCTAAATCTGAACGACATCAATATTGCCTCAGATGAAGAATCAGTGATTTGTTGTAAACCGCTGTGAACAGGTTGTGTTTTTTTAAATATAAATCAAAAATATTTATTCAAATATTAAAATAATATATGCAATACAATAAAACCAAAACAGAACCCACCACCAGAATACAATACAAACAAATATACCAAATGAAACTATTATACCAAATGAAATTATATTACAATCCCCATCCAGGATGCATCCAATCCCCCGCGGTGCCCAGCGGTCCCTGAAATCCTCCAGGGTGCCCGTAGACAGCTCATAATCCCTCTCCGACACCACCCGGGCGCGGACATAACCCCGGGAAAGGGGTAGGCAGCTGGCTCGGGCAGAGCCCTCGTCTGCCTGGCGCCGTGAGTCGCGGATGGCCACCTTGGCCAGGCCCAGGACCAACCCAACCAGGGCATCTTCGGCCTTACGCACAGGGAAAAGGTTGTGTTGTCAGGCTTCCCCCAAGGTTTAGCCAGGCAGTTATTCCAGGGCAGCAGCCAGGAGCCCTGTACTGTCAGAGATGCTGTCATGGCTGTGATGTTAAGCAGAGCCCTCGTACATGCTCATCTGGTAGTGTAAAAGTTTATCTGCCCTCCTAACCAACATCCCCTGAAGGGCCCCCAAAGGGTCTCGACCCGAAACGTCACCTATCCATGTTCTCCACAGAAGCTGCCAGACCCGCTGAGTTACTCCAGCACTCTGAAACGTCACCTATCCATGTTCTCCATAGATGCTGCCTGACCCGCTGAGTTACTCCAGCACTCTGTGAAACATCGCCCATCCATTCTCTCCACAGATGCTGCCTGACCCGCTGAGTTACTCCAGCACTCTGTGAAACGTCACCTATCCATGTTCTCCACAGATGCTACCTGACCCGCTGAGTTACTCCAGCCCTCTGTGAAACGTCACCTATCCATGTTCTCCACAGATGCTGCCACTGTGATGGGATTTAGACTTCTCTCTACAGATCAGGCCTGTGTTAAATGATCTAGTGAACCCACTACTATGCTGGGGATAGACACAGAGTGCTGGAGTAACTCAGCCATGACACGGGGCCTTAGAATCCAGTAAAGACCATAAATCTTAACAGATTGCCATTAAAGTTGCAGTCTGATCGGGGCACGATACCGTTTATCACTTTCAGCAGACTGATTCCTCTTCACAATTTTTATCGGAACTATGACATGACTTGCAAAGTTTAAACACTTTAAAGACTACAAACCTGCACTGGGTTCAGCAGTGTGCAGAGGGAGCTCAATGAGGTTGAGTTAACATTTATATTTTTGTACTCTAATAGTCGCAACACTGAACTAAATTAATTGAACAAGAGTTTGCGGAACAAGTTACTTTGTCGGGAGGTTTTCGGCTCACTTAACTGATGGGTTTGAATTTGGATGGTGAGCACATATGGGGCGGCATGCTGATGCAGCGGGTAGAGCCGCTGCCTCACAGCGCCAGAGACCTGGCTGCATCCTGACCTCGGGTGCTGTCTGTGTGGAGTTTGCACCTTCTCTCCGGATGCTCCGGTTTCCTTCCACGTTCCAAAGACCTGCGGGTTTGTAGGTTAATTGGCCCTCTGTAAATCGGCCACTAGTGTGTCGGGAGTGGTCCCTACCGATCACGGGTTCACACTAGTTCTACGTTACCCCAGTTTCTCATCCACTCCCACACACTAGGGGCAATTTACAGAGGACCCACGTGCCTTTGGAGTGTGGGAGGAAACCGGAGCACCCGGAGAAAACCCCCGGGGATAACACACAAACTCCACGCAGTTCAGAATGGGAGCTGGGTCCCTGGGGCTGTGAGGCAGCAGCTCTACCCGCTGCACCACTGTGTCGCCCCTGCCTTGGGATGAGGGAGTGAGTGAGCGGGTGGTCTAACAGATGCCCTTGTGCTGGTTGCTCCAGGTGCAGGCACAGTCGCAGACACTGACCCTGTCACAGGCCGCGGCGGGCCAGCCGGTGCAGGTGATCCCCGCAGCAGCAGCAGCGCCGCAGGTAGTGCAGCAGCAGCAGCAGCAGGTGGGGGCAGCCTCACCACAGCTACAGTCACCCACACCGCAGAGCCCCGTCCAGACCACCACTGCCTCGGACGGCCAGCAGGTCAAGGTACAAGTGCGGACCACCCCCGCCGTCAGACTGAAAGCCCCCATGAAAAGCAACTGAGCCAGCACGCACCTACCTACCTGCCTACCTACCTACCTACCTGGCGCAACAATGGACAACATGCTCACTGCACTGGGCTGGACTGCCCATGAACAAACTACCACCGTTCACTCCACTGTGTCATAGTTAGTGAATAGACAAATCCAGCATCATAAATGTTCTGTAAGTCATTTTATTATAGAATCTTGATGTTAATGTGACATGCACAGCCCCAATCCTGTAAATCTTTTTTAAAAATACGATAATTCTAAGGTTTAACCTTAGCTGTCTTGTACATAATGATTTCCTCTGGGCATATTTTTAATGTGCTCCTGTATTTGTTAAATTCAGGAGGTGGATGTTTTGGCATGTGTTCAGTATTTGTTAATCCATTATTCGGTTGGATGAATGTTATGAACTTAACGGTAGTATTTTTTGTTTCACGAAGCGAACATTGGACAGGAGCCTGCAGGAATTGAACTTTGCAGTTAGCTGTGTTCAACATTCCTTATCTAGAAAAAGACGTCGGTCTATTAACAGACTTTTGATACAACGTTTTGTATTTTCGTTACATTTTTTCATGATGCTTTCATGTTTCAGGATTTGTTTTAAGGTGACGACGTTTATTTTTTAATTCTCTATGTACGTGCACATTAAAAATGCAATCTCTCCTGCAAAGTTATTCCCCTCTAGTTCTTAGTGTACATGTTGTACAGTATTTGTTATGGTTTTGCATAGCACCGTGTTTAAACATCCCGAAACCCCTGTCCTTGGAAATGATGGTCTATCCATTTGTGATCACCTAAAAGAGATTAAGAATAAAATTGTACATAAACGTTTTGTTGATCGCCAAGTGCCATTGTTTCTTTAATCTTTCCAGCTGAGCCAGGTGAAGGCTTGTTGTTTCAATAGCCGTGGTATTTTTGTTACTGACGGTAAAATGGTGAAGGCTAAATGTATAACGTTTCAGAGAAAGCCCGGGACAGCGGACAGCAAAGAGAGAGTTTTACAAGCTGTGGCCAGCCTGAGAGAAAGTCGGATCTCCAATGGATACTGTTTAAAATTACTGTCACACTGTCAAATAATTCCATGTTGTTAGTTGTATTCATAAACCACTGCTACGACATTGTAATAAATCAACAAATTTGTAAATGCACTACACCTGGCATTGAAGACTCATTTCAAAGATATTTCACCTTATTTTTATACATACAGTATGTGCTATATTTCTTAAAAATCCAGATTTCTTTAAAAATCAGAATTGAATTCATGAAATGTCACCCATCCTTTTTCTCCAAAGATGCTGCCTTACCCACTGAATTATTCTAGCACTTTGTGTCTATCTTTGGTATAAACCAGCATCTGCAGTTCCTTGTTACTACTGCCAGAGGAGGTCGTTGAGGCAGGTACGAGAGAAACATCTAAAAGACATTTGGACAGTTACATGGACAGTTCCGTTTAGAGATACAGCAAGGAAACAGGCCCTTCAGCCCATTGAGTCTGTACTGAACAGCTATCACCTGTGTACACTACTATCCTACACACTAGGGACAATTTACAGAAGCCATTTAACCTATAAACCTGCACGTTTTTGGAAGAGGAAAGGTTTAGAGGGATACGGGCCAAACGTGAGCAGGTGGGACTGGCTTAGTCTGAGGACTATCCCTGGAGAGTCTCATTAGAGACTCTCGGACTATCTTTAATCAGACTTTACAGGACTTTACCTTGCACTAAACCGTTTATCCTGTATCTGTACACTGCGGGTGACTTGGTTGTAATCATGTATAGTATTTCCGTTGACTGGATAGCAAGCAACAAAAAAGGTTTTTAGACTTTAGACTCAGTACACTTTAGACTTTCGAGATGCAGCATGAAAACAGGCTCTTCGGGCCACTGTCCGCACCGACCAGCGATCAGCGATCACCGCACGCACACAAGCAAGATCCTACACACTAGGAACCGGAGGGACAAACCTGTATGAAACGTGGGAGGAAACCGGAGCACCTGGAGAAAACCCACGCAGGTCACGGGGAGAATGCAAACTCTGAACAGATAGCATCCGTGGTCGGGATTGAACCCGGGTCTCTGGCGCTGTGAGGCAGCCACTCCACCCTGTTGCCCCCACACGTGACAATAATCTAAACTATATTTAATTGGATTTTACCAGACTTTATCTTGCACTAAATATTATTCCCTTTACCCTGTATCTGTACACTGTGGCAGCTTGATTGTAATCATGTAATGTCTATCCGCTGTCTGGATAGCATGTAACGAAAAAGCTTTTCACTGTACAGTACCTCGGTACCCATGACAATAAACTAAACTAGATGCGGCATGTTGGCCAGCATAGGCACGTTGGGCCGAAGGGCCTGATCCGTGCTGTAAAACTGATATTTTGTGCATTTATTTCTGCATGGTTTTATATTTGTGTGCATTGTCCCAGAGCCTGTGTGAAGTAGCTCCAGGCAGCTGACATTAACCCTGCCTGAAGTTACACACACAATGCTGGAGAATCTCCACAGATGCTGCCTGACCCGCTGAGTTACTCCAGCACTGTGTGTTGTGCGCTGTGTGTGGGCAGGAGCTGCTGCTGGTCCATGCGCTGCTGGAGCTGCTGGTACACACAGTGCTGGAGCTGCTGGTACACTACACTGTTCTGGAGCTGCTGGTACACTGTGCTGTGCTGGAGCTGCTGGTACACTGCTGTGCTGGAGCTGCTGGTACACTGCTGTGCTGGAGCTGCTGGTACACTGCTGTGCTGGAGCTGCTGGTACACTGTGCTGTGCTGGAGCTGCTGGTACACTGTGCTGTGCTGGAGCTGCTGGTACACTGTGCTGTGCTGGAGCTGCTGGTACACTGTGCTGTGCTGGAGCTGCTGGTACACTGCTGTGCTGGAGCTGCTGGTACACTGTGCTGTGCTGGAGCTGCTGGTACACTGCTGTGCTGGAGCTGCTGATACACTGTGCTGTGCTGGAGCTGCTGGTACACTGTGCTGTGCTGGAGCTGCTGGTACACTGTGCTGTGCTGGAGCTGCTGGTACACTGCTGTGCTGGAGCTGCTGGTACACTGCTGTGCTGGAGCTGCTGGTACACTGTGCTGTGCTGGAGTTGCTGGTACACTGTGCTGTGCTGGAGTTGCTGGTACACTGTGCTGTGCTGGAGCTGCTGGTACACTGCTGTGCTGGAGCTGCTGGTACACTGCTGTGCTGGAGCTGCTGGTACACTGTGCTGTGCTGGAGCTGCTGGTACACTGTGCTGTGCTGGAGCTGCTGGTACACTGTGCTGTGCTGGAGCTGCTGGTACACTGTGCTGTGCTGGAGCTGCTGGTACACTGTGCTGTGCTGGAGCTGCTGGTACACTGTGCTGGAGCGGCCAGGCGTGACCCCGTGACCCGCACAGCCCCCACGCCGCGCTCCCATTGGTCCGGCGCACCCACGTGAGGGCGGGAACAAGGGGCAAGATGGCGGCGCCCACGATGGAGGCCGGAGCGCAGACACGGGCACAGATACAGACAGAGACAGAGACAGAGACACAGAGCGGGGCCGGGAGCGGGGCAGAGGCCGGGCCCGGGGCGCCGCTGGCCGCCCGCCTGCGTCTGGTGCTGGGCAGCAGGAGCAACGCCAACGCCGTGCTCGACATCCTGGAGGCGCTGGAGGTGAGTGAGTGAGGGCGGCCGGGCCCTGCCCCAGGGGGGGGGGATGAGGGAGCGCCAGGGGGAGTGTGGGAGCGCCCGGGGGGCGGTGGGTGGTGAGGGAGTGCCAGGGGGGTGGTGGGTGGTGAGGGAGTGCCAGGGGGGCGGTGGGTGGTGAGGGGGTGCCAGGGGGGTGGGGGGTGAGGGAGTGCCAGGGGGGCGGTGGGTGGTGAGGGGGTGCCAGGGGGGTGGGGGGTGAGGGAGTGCCAGGGGGGCGGTGGGTGGTGAGGGGGTGCCAGGGGGGTGGTGAGGGGGTGCCAGGGGGGCGGTGGGTGGTGAGGGAGTGCCAGGGGGGTGGGTGGTGAGGGAGTGCCAGGGGGGCGGTGGGTGGTGAGGGAGTGCCAGGGGGGTGGGTGGTGAGGGAGTGCCAGGGGGGCGGTGGGTGGTGAGGGGGTGCCAGGGGGGCGGTGGGTGGTGAGGGGGTGCCAGGGGGCCGGTGGGTGGTGAGGGAGTGCCAGGGGGGTGGGTGGTGAGGGAGTGCCAGGGGGGTGGGGGGTGAGGGAGTGCCAGGGGGGTGGGTGGTGAGGGGTGCCAGGGGGGCGGTGGGTGGTGAGGGGGTGCCAGGGGGGCGGTGGGTGGTGAGGGGGTGCCAGGGGGGCGGTGGGTGGTGAGGGGGTGCCAGGGGGGTGGGTGGTGAGGGGGTGCCAGGGGGGCGGTGGGTGGTGAGGGGGTGCCAGGGGGGCGGTGGGTGGTGAGGGGGTGCCAGGGGGGTGGTGGGTGGTGAGGGGGTGCCAGGGGGGTGGTGAGGGGGTTCCAGGGGGGTGGTGAGGGGGTGCCAGGGGGGTGGTGAGGGGGTGCCAGGGGGGTGGTGAGGGGGTGCCAGGGGGCCGGTGGGTGGTGAGGGAGTGCCAGGGGGGTGGGTGGTGAGGGAGTGCCAGGGGGGTGGGGGGTGAGGGAGTGCCAGGGGGGTGGGTGGTGAGGGGTGCCAGGGGGCGGTGGGTGGTGAGGGAGTGCCAGGGGGGCGGTGGGTGGTGAGGGAGTGCCAGGGGGGCGGTGGGTGGTGAGGGAGTGCCAGGGGGCTGGTGGGTGGTGAGGGGGTGCCAGGGCGGTGGGTGGTGAGGGAGTGCCAGGGGGCCGGTGGGTGGTGAGGGAGTGCCAGGGGCCGGTGGGTGGTGAGGGAGTGCCAGGGGCCGGTGGGTGGTGAGGGGTGCCAGGGGGCCGGTGGGTGGTGAGGGAGTGCCAGGGGGCCGGTGGGTGGTGAGGGAGTGCCAGGGGGGTGGGTGGTGAGGGAGTGCCAGGGGGGTGGGTGGTGAGGGAGTGCCAGGGGGCCGGTGGGTGGTGAGGGAGTGCCAGGGGGCCGGTGGGTGGTGAGGGAGTGCCAGGGGGGTGGGTGGTGAGGGAGTGCCAGGGGGGTTGAGGGAGAACAGGGATATTCAAGTTAGGTTGTTCTTTACCAATAACATACCTTTGGAGCAACAACTTACTTTCAGCTTTCGAGATGCAGCACGGAAACAGGCCCTTCGGCCCACCAGATCCGCACTGACCAGCGATCCCTGCACACTAACACTATGCTACACACACTGGGGACAATTTACAAATTTTACCAAAGACAATCTACCTACAAATCTTTACGTCGTTGGAGTATGGGAGGAAACCAGCGCACCCGGAGAAAACCCACACGGTCACAGAGAGAACATACAAACTCCGTCCAGACAGCACCCGTAGTCAGGATCAAACCCGAGTCTCTGTCGCTGTAGGAAAGCAACTCTACCACTGCGCTAAACTATTAACCGACCGCTCAAATTTAACATGGTGACTGAGTGTGGATCATCAAGGCACAGTGGCTCAGCGGTAGAGTTGCTGCCTTCCAGCGTTTACAGCGCCGGAGACCCGGGTTCCATCCTGATTACTGGAGAGTTTTACGTTCTCCCCAAGACTACATGGGTTTTCTCCGAGATCTTCGGTTTCCTCCCACACTCTAAAGACGTACGGGTTAGTAGGTTAATTGGCTTGGGTTTGTGTGTGGTTATGTGTAATTTCTCCCTGGCGAGTGTAGGCTTGTGGTAGTGTGCGGGGATTACTGGTCGGTGCAGACTCAGTGGGCCAAAGGACCAAATTCTGCACTATATCTCCAAACTAAACTAAATCAAGGGTTGGTGTGAATGCCTTTGCGTGACGGGTTTCTCTGCTTTCCCCATCAGGCTGAGGAAGAGGCCAATACCCTTGAAGCCATCCGCACTTGCGGCAGGTTGTTTTGCACCTTGCTGCAGCGAGGAGATCTGTTTGTCGGTCAGTTGCCCGGAGAAGATCAGGCCATGTCAGGTAAGTGTTCTCACCTGAGCCCAGGTGTTGGGGTCGCTGCTCCAGTCCATGGGGTCGGCAGCTCCTGGCGACAGGGACGATGGAGAGTAGTCACCAGTCGCCACCGATAAACAGGCCAGTGGGGAAGATGCCCCTGATGTTTCGATCTGCTTTAGTTGGAGCTGCACGTCTTTGGAGTGTTGGGAGAAACCGGAGCACCCGGAGAAAACCCACGCAGGTCACGGGGCGAACGTACAAACTCCGTACAGACAGCACCCGTAGTCAGGATCAAACCCGGGTCTCTGGTGCTGTGAGGCGGCAACTCTACTAATGTGCCACTATTCAGTTTAGTTTTAAATAGAGAAACACTTAGCAGTTCAGGCAGCATCTGTGGAGAGTGAAGAGGTAATGTTTTGGGTCACAGGCGATTGATTCATTAAAACTGTTATCTGTATTATCTCCAGTTCTGCTGATCTGAAATGTTAATGTTACTGTAGACACAAATCGACACAATGCTACTGTAGACGCTGCCTGGCGTGATGAATATTTCTGTACCTTCTGTCTTTGTTTCAGTGTTCCGACATTTACAGATTTTCATTGAGTTTCAACACTTGGGCACAGCTGGACAGGGAGCCAGGGGGAATCGCGGTGAATGTTGAAAAGGATTTAGTGCTGATTAGGACATCTAGCGCAGATTGTGGGTGAGCTGGAGTTCGGAGAGTGGGATGAGGGAGGCCCACGTGAACTGTGGCTCATGTCGTTGGAAACCTCCACGTTGGGGCAGAAATGTGGATGTCAAAGGAGCCAGGTGTCAAAGAACATAGAACAGTACAGCACAAGAACAGGCCCTTCGGCCCACAATGTCTGTGCCGAACAAGATGTCGAGATCATCACTCATCTGCCTGCATATGATACATATTCCTTCATATCCATGTGCCTATTCAAAAGTTTCTTAAACACCACTATCGTGTCTGCCTCCACCCCTGGCAGCGCGTTCCAGGCACCCACCCCCCTCTGTGTAAAACACCTGCCCCACACATCTCCTTTAAACTTTGCCCCATCTCACCCTAAAGCTGTGCCCTCTAGTCTTTGACATTTCCATCATGTCGCATCTGTGCTGAGCTACACTAGAACCTATTTATTCACAAAATGCTGGAGTAACTCAGCAGGTCAGGCAGCATCTCGGGAGAGAAGGAATGGGCGACGTTTCGGGTCGAGACCTTTCAGCAGTGTATTTGTAAACAACTTGCACATGTGGCGTTGAGGGAGGTTCCTGCCAGGAGAGGGCAGCACTGAGGGAGCTCTGCATTGCTACATTGACTGAAGCATCTCCACATGGCTGGGGATGCAGGGTTGAGGGAGCGGTGCATTGCTGCTGCAGTGCTGCTGTAGGCAGGTGTGCTATGTCAATGGTTCAGTGCAAACTCTAACCTAGGTCCCGTGAAAATCCTTCTTTCTGCAATCAGTTCAGTAAAAATCTTGAGTACACATAAGCACAATCATTCTCAAATACATGAGTGTAGTGTAGTTGATTACACTAAGGCGGTACGCACGAGCCACCATGTTTCCCCTGCCAACGTACCCTTCAACCCCAAAGTCTGAACGCAGCCATAAAGGCCCCGTTGCCACGGCAGCCAAGTTACTCCAGCATTTTGTGTTCTTTTTGTAAACGGGCATCTAGTTCTTTGTGCCTGCCTGCCTGTCTTCATCTCACTAATGTTAAAAAAACATGCCGGGGCGGCACGGTGGCGCAGCGGTAGAGTTGCTGCCTTACAGCGAATGCAGCGCCGGAGGCTCAGGTTCCATCCTGACTACGGGTGCTGTCTGTACGGAGTTTGTACGTTCTCCCCGTGACCTGCGTGGGTTTTCTCCGAGATCTTCAGTCTCCTCCCACACTCCAAAGACGTGCAGGTTTGTAGGTTAATTGACTGGGTAAATGTAAAAAATGTCCCTAGTGGGTGTAGGATAGTGTTAATGTGCGGGGATCGCTGGGCGGCACGGACCCGGTGGGCCGAAGGGCCTGTTTCCGCGCTGTATCTCTAAATCTAAAAAAAATGCCACGTTGATGCATCTAAGTGTGCTGGCCCAATATTTATCCTTCAGTAAAACAGACGCAAAGTGCTGGAGTAACTCAGCGGGTCAGGCAGCATCTGTGGAGAACATGGATAGGTGACGTTTCACAGAGTGCTGGAATAACTCAGCGGGTCAGGCAGCATCTGTGGAGAGAAGGAATGGGTGGCGTTTTGGGTTGAGACCCTTCTTCAGTGTGGCTCTGCTTTGTTTGAGATTGTAGAGACTGGCTCTGACATCTACTTAGGAAGTAGCTGCTACCGCACTTCATTGGATGTGAAGTTCTGAGAAAGAAAGGTTATTCCTAGATTATTTGGGCAGATTAAAGAAATCTCCAGAGGTCATAGAAATATAGAAATTAGGTGCAGGAGTAGGCAATTCGGCCCTTCGGGCCAGCACCACCATTGAATATGATCATGGCTGATCATCCACAATACCCCGTTCCTGCTTTTTCCCCATATCCCTTGATTCCATTAGCCCTAAGAGATAAATCTAACTCTTGAATATATCCGGTGAATTGGCCTCCACTGCCTTCTGTGGCAGAGAATTCCACAGATTCACAACTCTCTGGGTGAAAAGATCTTTCCTCATCTCAGTCCTAAATGGCCGACCCCTTATTCTTAAACTGTGACCCCCTGGTTCTGGACTCCCCCAACATCGGGAACATGTTTCCTGCATCTAGCCTGTCCAATCCTTTGTGAATTTTATATGTTTTTATAAGATCCCCTCTCATCCTTCTAAATTCCAGTGAATACAAGCCCAGTCGACCCATTCTTGGATCCATATTGGAATTGTTCTGGGGCAGACACAAGTTGCTGGAGTAACTCAGCAGGTCAGGCAGCATCTCTGGAGAGAAGGAATGGGTGACGTATCGGGTCAAGACCCTTCTTCAGACTGATGTCAGGGGAGGAGGCATCCTGCCCCCATGATACGTCACCCATTCCTTCTCTCCACAGATGCTGCCTGACCCGCTGAGTTACTCCAGCACTCTGTGAAACATCACCTATCCATGTTCTCCACAGATGCTGCCTGACCCACTGAGTTACTCCAGCACTCTGTGAAACATCACCTATCCATGTTCTCCACAGATGCTACCTGATCCGCTGAGTTACTCCAGCATTTTGTGTCTACCTTTGATTTAAACCAGCATCTGCAGTTTTTTACCTGTGGAATTGTTCCTGTAATTCCAGGTGACTACAGCGCGGAGACCAAGTACAGGATGTGGATGAGGCATCGTTACCGTGCGTGTGTGCAGCAACTCCTGGGCCTGATGCTCCATGAGTCGGAGGTGGTGCAGGTGAGGGGCCACTTGCCTGACCTTCCATGCTCTGCTCTAACGGTCTTGGCAGCTTTCTCCAAATGCAACGATGCTGTTCTTGCACAAACAAGGGACTGTCGATACTGGTTTACACCAAAGGACACAAAGTGTTGGAGTAACTAAACGGGTCAGGCAGAATCTCTGGGAAAACATGGATGGCGAAGAAACGTTACGGGTCGGGCGATCAGTCTGAATTGAGCTAGGTTGCCAGGTTGTGTCCCTCCCCACCTTTCTTTTCCAGCTTGACATGAAGGGCCAAATGGCCTCCTCCTGCACCTATTTTCTATGTTTCATCCTTACAAACCGGCACGTCTTTGGAGTGTGGGAGGAAACCGGAGAAATCCCACGCAGGTCACGGGGGGAAGCGCCGGGGAAAGCATTTTATCGGGAACGGCTCCATCCAAGACCCACTAGAAATCGCAGAGTTGTGGACGCAGCCCAGACCATCACATCAACCAACCTCCCTTCCATCGACTCCATCTACACCTCACGCTGCCTCGGCAAGGCCAGCAGCCCAGACCATCACACACACAAACCAACCTCCCTTCCATCGCCTCCATCTGCACCTCACGCTGCCTCGGCAAATCCCCCTACTCCATCAGTATGAAGAAAGCCACACGAAATGCTGGAGTAACTCAGCGGGTCAGACAGCATCTCTGGAGAGAAGGAATGGATGACATATCGGGTCGAGCCCCTTCTTCAGACTCAGGGTCCCAGCCCGAAACGTCACCTATCCATATTCTCCACAGATGCTGCCTGACCCGCTGAGTTACTCCAGCACTCTGTGAAACGTCACCTATCCATGTTCTCCACAGATGCTGCCTGACCCGCTGAGTTACTCCAGCACTCTGTGAAACGTCACCTATCCATGTTCTCCACAGATGCTGCCTGACCCGCTGAGTTACTCCAGCACTCTGTGAAACGTCACCTATCCATGTTCTCCACAGATGCTGCCTGAGCCGCTGAGTTGTGACATCTGTTCATTCTTCTTGTTGTTTTCCACTCTGGATTCCACCATCTGCAGTGTCCTGCTGTGTCCAGTTATTGCCCTGTTCTAGCCCACTGCCTGACCCAGGGAAACCGTGCGCAGCGGTAGAGTTGCTGCCTTATAGCGAATGCAGCGCCGGAGACCCGGGTTCCATCCCGACTACGGGCGCCGTCTGTACGGAGTTTGCACATTCTCCCCGTGACCTGCGTGGGTTTTCTCCGAGATCTCCGGTTTCCTCCCACGCTCCAAAGACGTGCAGGTTTGCAGATTAATTGGCTTGGTAAATGTACAAATTGTCCCTAGTTGTTGGCAGGATAATGTTAATGTGCGGGGATCGCTGGTCTGCGTGGACCCGGTGGGGTGAAAGGGACTGTTTCCGCGCTGTATCTCTGCACTAAACTAAAGATGCTGGCAGTGCAAGGCAAGGGAGTTTAGACCGCAGGGCAGGCAGGCTGCTAGTAGTGAGGGACTGGTTGATCCTGCATGCACTGGATCCTCAGGGAGCAGTGAACATCAATAGTGCATGTCCCGCACTGATACACGCAGAGGATTTCATTGTGCTCCAGGGAACATTTGATGTGGAGAATTGATCCTTTTAGCAGGAAGCTCGATACATGCAGGAGACCGGGTTAGCAAGAGAAACCGACTGGAGGGGAGGCGGGGGATGGGTGCATTAGAAACAAGGCACTGCAGACACTGCTTTACACAAAAGGACACAAACTGCTGGAGTAATTCAGTGGGGCACAAAGTGGTGGAGTAAGTGAGTGGGTGACATAGCTGTGACCGCTTCCACAGATGTTGCCTGACCCACTGAGTTACTCCAGCACTCTGAAACGTCACCTATCCATGTTCTCCACAGATGCTGCCTGACCCGCTGAGTTATTCCAGCACTCTGTGAAACGTCACCTATCCATGTTCTCCACAGATGCTGCCTGACCCGCTGAGTTACTCCAGCACTCTGTGAAACGTCACCTATCCATGTTCTCCACAGATGCCGCCTGACCCGCTGAGTTACTCCAGCACTTTGTGCCTTTTTTGTTGTTGTAAACCAGCATCTGCAGTTCCTTGTATTTGCAAAGTTTCTAAAGGACTTTAGTTTAGTTTAGAGACACAGCGCGGAAACAGGCCCTTCGGCCCAC
This sequence comes from Rhinoraja longicauda, assembly GCF_053455715.1. Taxonomy (NCBI): domain Eukaryota; kingdom Metazoa; phylum Chordata; class Chondrichthyes; order Rajiformes; family Arhynchobatidae; genus Rhinoraja; species Rhinoraja longicauda. Next base: position 1,496,413 of record NC_135977.1, read on the forward strand.
CGAGTCCGCACCGACCAGCGATCCCCGCTCATTAACACTATCCTAACACACCAGGGACAATTTACAATTATACCAAGCCAATAAACCTACAAACCTGCACGTCTTTGGAGTGTGGGAGGAAACCAGAGCACCCGGAGAAAACCCACGCAGGTCACGGGGAGAACGTACAAACTCGGTACAGACAGCACCCGTAGTCGGGATGGAACCCGGGTCTCTGGCGCTGTGAGGTAGTAGCTCTACCCGCTGCGCCACCGTGCTGCCCTGACTCAACTCAAAAAACCTATAGAAACATAGAAAATAGATGCAGAGGGAGGCCATTCGGCCCTTCGAGCCAGCACCGCATGGCTGATCATTCAGAATCAGTTCCCCGTTCCTGCTTTCTCCCCATATCCCTTGATTCCTTTAGCCCTAAGAGCTAAATCTAACTCTCTCTTGAAAACATCCAGTGAATCGGCCTCCACTGCCTTCTGTGGCAGAGAATTCCACAGATTCACAACTCTCTGGGTGAAAACGTTTTTCCACATCTCAGTCCTAAATGGCCGACCCCTTATTCTTAAACTGTGGCGCCTGGTTCTGGACTTCCCCAACATTGGGAACATGCTTCCTGCATCTAGCCTGACCAATCCCGTAAGAATTTTATGTTTCTATAAGATCCCCTCTCATCCTTCTAAATTCCAGTGAATACAAGCCCAGTCGACCCATTTTACCATATATGAGTCCCGCCATCCCGGGAATTAACCTGGTGAACCTACACTGCACTCCCTCAATAGCAATAATGTCCTTCCTCAAATTAGGAGACCAAAACTGCACACAATACTCCAGGTGTGGTCTCACCAGGGCCCTGTACAACTGCACACAGTACTCCAGGTGTGGTCTCACCAGGGCCCTGTACAACTGCACACAATACTCCAGGTGTGGTCTCACCAGGGCCCTGTACAACTGCAGTAGGACCTCCTTGCTCCTGTACTCAGTGTGACAGCTGTATGTCGGTGCTGACTTTGTGTTGTTGTGCGTTGTCCATCAGAGAATGTCTGTGTGCACGCTGATGAGCTTTGTCCAGACGCAAGGAAGGAGCCCCCTTGTCCAAGGTGCGGGCGATGATTCGTGTGTCTTCCCCGTGGAGCTGCTGAAGGTGAGTTGTGATTCTCGTGTCCTCGCCTTGCTCCCTGGAGCGTGGGCCTGAGGGGATGAAGTGTGGCTGGTGTTTGTCGGTCTTTAGACCTTGGAGATACAGCGCGGAAACAGGCCCTTCGGCCCACTGAGCCCGCGCCGACCAGCTATCACCCGTACACTAAAACACTCTCGCACGCACACCGGGGACAATGTACATAAGCTAATTAACCTGCACGTCTTTGTGATGTGGGAGGAAACCGGAGCACCCGGAGAAAACCCACGTGGTCACAGGGAGAACATGGAAGCTCTGTACAGACAGCACCTGTAGTCGGGATGGAAGCCGTGGTCTCTGGCGCCGTGAGGCAGCAGCTCTACCTGCTGCCGCCCTTTAACTTGGCATCACGTTTGGCACCAACATCGTGGGTCGAAGGGCCTGTTCTTGCACTGTGCTGATGCGTGCTCTAATCTTGCCAACGCCGGGAAATCCTGCACTCTACCTCTGGCCAGTTTTTAATCGTGCCTTCGTTTGCCAATGCCTCTGCACGGCCGATCCTTGCCCAGACCACTCCGTCTCATTGCTTTTCCCTGCCCTTGTCACCCCCGGCCGTGATGCCCCACCACAGTGGGCTTTCTACTGCTCCGTCTCAGTCCAGCTTTATTGTCACGTGTGCCGAGGTACAGTGAAAAGCTTTCTGATGCGTGCTAACCAGTCAGCGGAAAGACAATCTATGATTATAATCAAAGGTCGACACAAAGTGCTGGAGTAACTCAGCGGGACAGGCAGCATCTCTGGAGAGAAGGAATGGGTGACGTTTCGGGTCGAAACCCTTTTTCAGACAAGCTTCTCAACCCGAAACGTCTCCTATTCCTTCTCTCCAAAGATGCTGCCTGCCCGGCTGAGTTACTCCAGCACTTTGTGTCGACCTTTGATTTCAACCAGCACCTGCAGTTCTTTCCTGCACATGATTATAATCAATCCATCTACAGTGTATAGTTAGATGCGTGTGTAGGAGCTGGTTTAGCGAGGGTACTGTGTGACTGTAAGGGTCCCTGGGCAGGTATGAGGCCCTGAATCATGTGTTGCTGTTTACAGATCTCGAGGGGATGTGCTGATATTTATCATAGAGTGATCATAGAAACAGCAATATCTCGGGAGCGTAGCGGTACTTTTTAAGAAATGATCTGCCGTCTGTTGAAAGAATATTTCCACTGTTGCACAGCGCAGCTGTGGGTGGAAACTGAGCGCGAAGCTTGCTGCTGTGTCTGCCGCATGGTTTAGTGGTCGGGTGATCAGGGTGGAGGCAGCCAGGAATAAACGCTGATGGTTTGTGTTTGCTTTTCTCTGCAAGAGACCTGACCTGAATGCAAGAACGAGGTGTGGTTGAGGTCAGAGCCACGATGAATCTCGCTCAGTCCTACGGCTGCCCCTTCCTCGCCCGTTACACCCAAACCATGTATGAGGAGGATTTACAACGCCCCACCTCAATCCCTCCCAACATGATTCGTTTAGAGACAGGCCCTTCGGCCCACCGGGTCCATGGCGACCGCCAATCACCCATTCACAGTAGTTCTCACTAACATGACCTGGCCCTTGAAACAAAAACAGAAAATGCTGGAAACCCACCACAAGTCGGGCAGCATCTGCGGAGGAAGAGATATTGAACTTTTCTGGTCTGTTACCCGTCACGAGAAGTTCGAAAAGATCCGTTTAATTTAGAGGTACACTATACAAACAGGCCCTTCGGCCCACCGAGTCCACTAGTTCCATGTTATCCCACTTTCTCATCCACTCCCTGCACACTGGGGGCCGATTAACCTACAAACCCGCACGTCTCTGGAATGTGGGAAGAAACCAGAGCACCCGGAGGAAGCCCACAAGGTCACAGGGAGAACGAGCAAACTCTGCACAGACAGTACCCGAGGTCAGGATGGAACCGGGGTCTCTGGCGCCGTGAGGCAGCGGCCCTACCTGCCGCGACCCCCCCCCCCCCAAACCCCACACTGGTCCCTACCTGCCCCCCCACCCTACCTGCCGCACCCCCCCCCCCAAACCCCACACTGGTCCCTTGCGGTTTAGTTGTTGCAAACTTCAGATTTTATCGGCAACTCAAAGATTAGAGGGGAGAGTTAAAGCAGATGTGGGGGGCAGGTGTTTTACACAGAGGGGGGTGGGGGCCTGGAACGTGCTGCCAGGGGTGGGGGTGGAGGCAGATACCATAGTGGTGGTGAAGAGGCTTTTAGACAGGCGCGTGGATATGCAGGGAGTGGAGGGATATCGATCACGTGTGGGCAGGGGGGATATGGATCACGTGTGGACGGGGGGGATATGGATCACGTGTGGGTAGGGGGGATATGGATCACGAGTGGGCAGGGGGGGTGTAGATCACGTGTGGACGGGGGGGATATGGATCACGTGTGGGTAGGGGGGATATGGATCACGTGTGGACGGGGGGGATATGGATCACGTGTGGGTAGGGGGGATATGGATCACGTGTGGACGGGGGGGATATGGATCACGTGTGGACGGGGGGGATATGGATCACGTGTGGGTAGGGGGGATATGGATCATGTGCAGGTGGATCGGTGATGGTGGGAGACCTGGTTCTGTGCTGCACGGGTCTATGTTGCCATGTAGTGGGTACTCACATTAAATAAAACGATCCAGTGAGCAAGTCAAGTCAATGTTATTTGTATAGCACATTTAAACACAACCCACGTTGACCAAAGTGCTGTACATCAGTGCAGATACTAAAAAAGAACATACAATAACACAAAAGCCTGACAACACAGACATAAACAGTTCACAGCCCCCCCTCAGAGGGCATCAAACGCTAGTGAATAGAAATAGGTTTTAACATATAACATATAACATATAACATATAACATATAACATATAACATATAACAACTACAGCATGGAAACAGGCCTGTCCGGCCCTACCAGTCCACGCCGACCATTCTCCCTGACCTAGTCTCATCTACCTGCACTCAGACCATAACCCTCCAATCCCCTCCTATCCATATACCTATCCAATTTACTCTTAAATAATAAAATCGAGCCAGCCTCCACCACTTCCACCGGAAGCCCATTCCATACAGCCACAACCCTCTGAGTAAAGAAGTTCCCCCTCATGTTACCCCTAAACCTTTGTCCCTCAATTCTGAAGCTATGTCCCCTTGTTGGAATCTTCCCCACTCTCAAAGGGAAAAGCCTACCCACGTCAACTCTGTCCGTCCCTCTCAAAATTTTAAAAACCTCTATCAAGTCCCCCCTCAATCTTCTACGCTCCAAAGAATAAAGACCCAACCTGTTCAACCTCTCTCTGTAGCCTAAGTGCTGAAACCCAGGCAACATTCTAGTAAATCTCCTCTGTACCCTCTCCATTTTGTCGACATCCTTCCTATAATTTGGCGACCAGAACTGCACACCATACTCCAGATTCGGCCTCACCAATGCCCTGTACAATTTCAACATTACATCCCAACTTCTATACTCGATGCTCTGATTTATAAAGGCAAGCATACCAAACGCCTTCTTCACCACCCTATCCACATGAGATTCCACCTTCAGGGAACAATGCACAGTTATTCCCAGATCCCTCTGTTCCACTGCATTCCTCAATTCCCTACCATTTACCCTGTACGTCCTATTTTGATTTGTCCTACCAAAATGCAGCACCTCACACTTATCAGCATTAAACTCCATCTGCCATCTTTCAGCCCACCCTTCCAAAAGGCCCAAGTCTCTCTGTAGACTTTGAAAATCTACCTCACTATCAACTACTCCACCTATCTTAGTATCATCTGCATATTTACTAATCCAATTTGCCACACCATCATCCAGATCATTAATGTAAATGACAAACAACAGTGGACCCAACACAGATCCTTGGGGCACTCCACTAGACACTGGCCTCCAACCTGACATACAATTGTCAACCGTTACCCTCTGGTATCTCCCATTCAGCCATTGTTGAATCCATCTTGCAACCTCACTATTAATACCCAACGATTTAACCTTCTTAATCAACCTTCCATGTGGAACCTTGTCAAATGCCCTACTGAAGTCCATATAGACAACATCCACAGCCTTGCCCTTATCAATTTCCCTGGTAACCTCTTCAAAAAATTCAAGAAGATTAGTCAAACATGACCTTCCAGGCACAAATCCATGTTGACTGTTTCTAATCAGGCCTTGATTATCCAAATAATTATATATATTGTCCCTAAGTATCTTTTCCATTAATTTTCCCACCACAGACGTCAAACTAATAGGTCTATAATTGCTAGGTTTACTTTTAGAACCTTTTTTAAACAAAGGCACAACATGCGCAATGCGCCAATCTTCCGGCACCATCCCTGTTTCTAATGACGTTTGAAATATTTCCGTCATAGCCCCTGCTATTTCTGCACTAACTTCCCTCAATGTCCTAGGGAATATCCTATCAGGACCTGGAGACTTATCCACTTTTATATTCTTCAAAAGTGTCCGTACCTCCTCTTCTTTAATCCTCCTAATTTCCATCACTACTCTACTTGTTTCGCTTACCTCACATAATTCAATATCCTTCTCCTCGGTAAATACCGAAGAAAAGAAATTGTTTAATATCTCCCCCATTTCTTCCGGCTCAGCACATAGCTGTCCACTCTGACTCTCTAATGGACCAATTTTATCCCTCACTATCCTTTTGCTATTGACATATCTGTAGAACCCCTTGGGGTTTACTTTTACATTACTTGCCAAAGCAGCCTCATATCTTTTTTTCGCTTTTCTAATTTCCTTTTTAAGATTCCTTTTACATTCTTTATATTCCTCAAGAACCTCATTTACTCCCTGCCGCTTATATTTATTGTATATCTCCCTCTTTTTCCGAACCAAGTGTCCAATTTCCCTGGAAAACCACGGCTCTTTCAAATTATTATTCTTTCCTTTCCACCGAACAGGGACATAAAGACTCTGTACTCTCAAAATTTCACCTTTAAATATCCTCCATTTCTCTATTATATCCTTTTCATAAAACAACAATTTCCATTTCACTCCTTTTAAATCCTTTCTCATCTCCTCAAAATTAGCCTTTCTCCAATCCAAAATCTCAACCCTTGGTCCAGATTTGACCTTCTCCATAATGATATTGAAACTAATGGCATTGTGATCACTAGACCCAAAGTGCTCCTCAACACATACCTCCGTCACCTGACCCATCTCATTTCCTAACAGGAGGTCCAACACTGCCCCTTCTCTGGTAGGCACCTCTACGTATTGCTGCAAAAAACTATCCTGCACACATTTTACAAACTCCAAACCATCCAGCCCTTTAACAGAATGTGATTCCCAGTCTATATACGGAAAATTGAAATCACCCACAATCACCACTCTGTGCTTACTACTAATATCTGCTATCTCCTTACATATTTGCTCTTCCAATTCTCGTTCCCTATTTGGCGGTCTATAATACACCCCTATAAATGTTGCTAAACCTTTCTAATTTCTGAGTTCCACCCAAACAGCCTCCTTAATCGAGCCTTCTAGTCTGTCCTGCCAACGCACTGCTGTGATATCCTCCCTGTCAAGCAATGCAACACCCCCACCTCTTGCCCCTCCGATTCTATCACATCTGAAACAATGAAATCCTGGAATATTTAATTGCCAATCGCAACCCTCCTGCAACCATGTTTCACTGATCGCCACAACATCATACTTCCGGATGTCAATCCAGGCTCTAAGCTCATCCACCTTTCTTACAATGCTCCTAGCATTAAAATATACACATTTAAGGGACCCATCATTTCTTATTCTCAGTTTATTTCTTTTCCCTTCTTTCTCTCCTACATATTGGGTCTGAGTGTTTCCCTTTTCTGCCTCCTGCCTCACACACTGCCTATTAGCTATCTGTGTTTGAGTCCCTCCCCCCAACCGTACTAGTTTAAAGTCTCCGCAGTTATTTTAGCAAATCTCCCCGCCAGGATATTGGTTCCCCTCGGGTTCAGATGCAACCCGTCCTTTTTGTACAGGTCATACTTCCCCCAGAAGAGGTCCCAATGATCCAGAAACTTGAAACCCTGCTCCCTGCACCAGTTCCTCAGCCACGTATTTATCCTCCACCTCACTCCATTCCTATTCTCACTATCGCGTGGCACAGGCAGTAAGCCTGAGATTATTACTTTGGAAGTCCTTTTTTTTAACTCTCTTCCTAGCCCCCTGAATTCTCCTTTCAGGACCTCTTCCCTTATCCTACCTATATTGTTGGTACCTATATGTACCACGACCTCTGGCTCCTCTCCCTCCCCTTTCAGGATATCCTGGACACGCTCAGACACATCCCGGACACCGGCACCAGGGAGGCAAACCACCATCCGGGTCTCCCGACTGCGTCCACAGAAACGCCTATCTGACCCCCTCACTATAGAGTCCCCTATTACTACTGCTCTCCTCTTCCTTTCCCTACCCTTCTGAGCAACAGGGCCGGACTCCTTGCCAGAGGCCCGGGCACCGTCGTTGCCCCCAGGTAGGCTGTCCCCCCCCCAACAGTACTTAAACAGGAGTACTTATTTCCAAGGGGTACAGCCACCGGGGTACTCCCTAGTCCCTGCCTCTGTTCCTTGCCCCCCCTAACAGTGACCCACTTGTCTACCTCCCGTGGTCTAGGAGTGACCACCTCCCTGTAACTCCTATCTATAACCTCCTCACTCTCCCTGATCAGACGGAGGTCATCAATCTGCCGCTCCAGGTTCCTAATACGGTCCCTTAGGAGCCCCATCTCGTCACACCTGGCGCAGATGTGGATGTCTGGAAGACTATCAGACTCCCAGATTCCCCACATCTGACACCCAGAACAAAAAACTGCCCTGGCAGTCATACTCTCCAAACAAAGCCCCGCGCTCGGTTACTAAACCTACCGCCCGGCCGCTACTCCAACCGCTCACCCAAAAGAACTGAGTGATCTCCTGGGAGAGGCGAAAAACCGGATAAAAAACCCAGGCCAATTTGGGAAAAAATCCGGGAAATTCCTCTCCGACCCCAAGCTAGGCGATCGAAACTAGTCCGGGAGATCACACAGGTCTTACTCCTTACTATCCCCACACAATCCCCACACACTACTTCCCAAGCAACACAGCTTGGTGCTGCTTGCTGCTGCTTGCTACTGCTGCTTGCTGCTTGCTGCTGCTGCTACTGCTGATTGCTGCTGCTGCTGCTGCTACTTTGCTGTTTTGAGCCTGGACTTAAAGGAGTGGATGGAGGGGGCAGTTCTGATGGGGAGAGGGATGCTGTTCCACAGTCTAGGACCTGCAACCGCAAAAGTGCACAGGTGCCTGACAGTTTAGACACAAAGTGCTGGAGTAACTCAGCCGTTCGGGCACAAGGCAGCTTCAGTCTGAAGAAGGGTCTCAGCCTGAAACGTCGCCCATTCCTTCTCTCCAGAGACGCTGCCTGACCCGCTGAGTTACTCCAGCAGTTTGTGTCCATCTTCAGTATAAATTAGCATCTGCAGTTCCTTGTGTAGGAAGGTATTCCGCGTTTGGTCTCGCCGATGTAGAAGAGTCCACATCTTGAACAACGGATACAGTCCGTGAGGTTGGAGGAGGTGCAAGTGAACCTCTGCCAAACCTGGAAGGACTGTCGGGGTCCCTGGGCAGAGTCGAGGGAGGAGGTACAGCAACAGGTGTTGCATCTCCTGCGGTTGCAGGGGAAGGTACCTGGGGAGGGGGTGGTGGTTTGGGTGGGGAGGGACGAGCTAGCCAGGGAGTTGCAGAGGGAATGGGAGACGGGAAGGGGTGGAGATGGGAAGTTGTGGTTGCACTTCCTTCCTACACAAATTAGATACAGCGCGGAAACAGGCCCTTCGGCCCACCGGGTCCGCGCCGCCCAGCGATCCCCGCACACTAACACTATCCTACACCCACTAGGGACAATTTTTACATTTGCCCAGCCAATTAACCTACATACCTGTACGTCTTTGGAGTGTGGGAGGAAACCGAAGATCTCAGAGAAAACCCACGCAGGTCACGGGGAGAACGTGCAAACTCCGTACAGACGGCGCCCGTAGTCGGGATGGAACCCGGGTCTCTGGCGCTGTAAGCGCTGTAAGGCAGCAACTCTACCGCTGCGCCACCGTGCTGCCACTAATCTTGCGGTCCAAGCTTCAGGGTTTATCTGCAACGTTTCCACCTCTCTCCTCTGCCTTTCAGTCTGTTGTGGAAGGCTTGCTGCAGACGGACACAGACTGCTCCACACTGATCTCCTGCTTTCAGCGGTATCTGCGTTACGCTGACGTGCGGTACTACACCATGGCATCCGTCGCTGACAACATCCCGAGAGTGATGCAGAAAGCCAAGGGGGTAAGCATGTAGAAACACACAACATTATCACGCGATCGGACAGGCTAGATCCAGGAAACATGTTCCCAATGCTGGGGGAGTCCAGAACCAGGGGCCACAGTTTAGGAATAAGGGGTCGGCCATTTAGGACTGAGATGAGGAAAAATGTTTTCACCCAGAGAGTTGTGAATCTGTGGGATTCTCTGCCACAGAAGGCAGTGGAGGCCAATTCACTGGATGGTTTCAAGAGAGAGTTAGATTTAGCTCTTAGGACTAACGGAATGAAAGGATTTGGGGAGAAGGCAGGAACGGGGAACTGATTGTGGATGATCAGCAGTGATCATATTGAATAGTGGTGCTGGCTCGAAGGGCCGAATGGCCTCCTGCACCTATTTTCTGTTTTTATGAGCCAGAGGGCGGTGAATCTGTGGGATTCATTGCCACAGACGGCGGTGGAGGCCAAATCATTGGGTATTTTCAAAGTGAGATTGGCCTGTTTTCTATGTCTATGTTTTCTCGCTGGCCGCTCATCCTGTGTCTCCTCTCTCTGTGTGTAGGCCCTGGTCCCTGCGTACCAACTAAACGTGTTTACCCTTCTATCCTCCATCTGCATGCCCGCGGGGCAGAGTGCCCCAAGAGCCTTCCTGGTCAAGCCAAAGAGTGAGTATGTTACAAAGGGCGAGGATTTGGAGGGGAAGGGTGGGCCGAACAGTCTCGCTCCTCTGTAGTTGGGTTGCCGGGAGTACAATCAGCAGCTCGACTCAGCCGGGGATGGTGACAGACAAAAGACACAGAGTGCTGGAGTAACTCAGCGGGTCAGGCAGCATCTGTGGAGAACATGGATAGGTGACGTTTCACAGAGTGCTGGAGTAACTCAGCGGGTCGGGCAGCATCTGTGGAGAACATGGATAGGTGACGTTTTGGGTCGAGACCTATCTTCAGACTGATTGTGGGAGGGGGGAGAGGGGGAGAAGGAAGGTGAAAAGGGGGAGAGGCAGGACAAACCATGGCAGGCAATAGGTGGACACGGGCATGGACGATTTTGATGGGCAGATGATTGGACCAGAGATAATAGCAGAAAGTGTGTGAGAGGATTGAAGAGTTGCAGATTGTGAAGCCAGAGGAAGGAATGAATGGGGTAGGTGGGTGGGTGGGGGGGGGGGCACGAATGGGTGGGTCCAGGTGGGGCAAGGGGGGTGCGGGAGAAAGGGGGGTGGGGTTAAGGGAAGGTTCGTTAGAGGTCACCGAACTTTGGAGAATCTTAAATTGGAAATTGAAAATTGGAAAACATCTGCTGCCTCTTAAATGCCGAGCGTCAGGACGTTGTGATAAACACTGGACGTGGTCACGCTCTTAACAAGTGGCGCAGCGGGTAGAGCTGCTGCCTCACAGCGCCAGAGTCCCGGGTTCAATCCCGACTACGGGCGCTGTCTGTACGGAGTTTGCACGTTTCTCCCCGTGACCTGCGTGGGTTTTCTCCGGGTGCTCCGGTTTCCTCCCACGCCCCAAAGACGTGTGGGTTTGTAGATTTATTGGCTTCTGTACATTGTAGTGTGTGTAGGATAGTGTTAGCGTGCGGGGATCGCTGGACGGCACAGAGTCGATGGGCCGAAGGGCCTGTTTCTGCGCTAGTATCTCTAAAAAAATGTCTCAGACCGAACTTTTTCTGTTTGCAGGGAAGTGTGAGGAATACAAGGCGACAAAGCTCAAGGTACAGTTTGTAAATCACACACACCTTTCCTCTTCCAGGTGTCATTCACCTTCCGAGGCAGGGCAAGACTAAACTCAGAGCTGAAGTCTCACCTCACCACAGCCCCTGGCATTGAGATCAATGGGGCCAGCACTATGCTAGACTCCTGTGTACAACGTCAGCCACAGATGTTCTAGAGACGAGTACGACATTTACCACAAAGATGTAACATTGCGGCCCCATTGAGCTCCATCCAGGGGTTACGGTGAGCTGAGACCTCACTCAGCTCTGTGTTTGGGAAAGACTAAACTCACATCTAAAGTCTCTGCCACAGATGGCAGTGGAGGCCAATTCACTGGATGTGTTTAAGAGAGTTAGATTTAGCTTTTAGGGCTAATGGAATCAAGGGATGTGGGGAGAAGGCAGGAACGGGGCACTGATTGTGGATGATCAACCATGATCATATTGAATGCTGGTGCTGGCTCGAAGGGCCGAATGGCCTCCTCCTGCACCTGTTTTCTATGTTACCCCTGTTTAAGTTTTAGATACTGGGATCTACAGATGTGGGTCTACATGTCAAATTGTTCCTCCAGAGCTTTGTGCCCTGAGGAATAGTTTGATGTTTTGGTGGGCGATCGGACAGTTTCTGTTTTACAGATTGATTTACTAATATCCACATTCTCGTCCACAGGAACAGAAAAAAAAATTTGAGCAAGTGTGGCTTGTGTTCCTTAAATACAAGGTAAGGTATCCCTCCCTGTATCACCTGTCTGTGTGACTTGTGTTGCTTCTTTTCCCCACTGGTTATAGATGCCAGTGTAAGTCTGAGTGTGTTGGGGTTATTGTTTAATACACCGGATGCAGGTCTTTATTGAAAAGGTAGATACAAAATGCTGGAGTAACTCAGCAGGTCAGGCAGCATCTGTGGAGAACATGGATAGGTGACGTTTCACAGAGTGCTGGAGTAACTCAGCGGGTCAGGCAGCATCTGTGGAGAACATGGATAGGTGACGTTTCACAGAGTGCTGGAGTAACTCAGCGGGTCAGGCAGCGTCTGGGGAGAGAAGGAGTGGGTGACGTTTGGGGTCGAGACCCTTCTTCAGACTGACGTCAGGGGAGGGGGGCATGTGGCTGAGGTCCTCCAGCGGTTTGTTTTTTAATAGAGCAGCGGTGTAGATTTTGTGCAAGTCTCTGTACGAAAACAGCTCAGAATCTCACAATCAATCTGCGGCACACCTAGTTTCTGTATGACAGGAGTGGCCTGGAGGACGTGATCAAAACACTTGCAACAATGCTCTCCAAACAAGCCCCGTAGCGGAGATTGATCGGCACCAGTCCCACCTCACTGTGAGGGGCCTGACACCCGCCTTGGAAATTGACAATAGACAATAGGTGCAGGAAGAGGCCATTCGGCCCATCAAGTCTACTCCGCCATTCAATCATGGCCGATCTATCTCTCCCTCCTAACCCCATTCTCCTGCCTTCTCCCCCTAACCGCTGACGCCCGTTTAAAGGACAGGAGGATTAGTTTAGAGATACAGCGTGGAAACAGGCCCTTCGGCCCACCGAGTCCGTGCCGCCCAGCGATCCCCGCACACTAACACTATCCTACACACTAGGGACAATTTACCATTTTACTAAAGCCAATTGACCCATGAACCTGCATGTCCTTGGAGTGTGGGAGGAAACCGGAGCACCCGGAGAAAACCCACGCAGGTCACGGGGAGAACGTACAAACTCCGTACAGACAGCGCCCGTAGTCGGGATGGAACCTGGGTCTCAAAGCTATTGGTCTAGTTTCCTTGCACTGAGGTACAGTGACAAGCTTTTTTGTTGCGTTCTATCCAGTCAGCGGATAGATTATAAATCAAGCTATCCACAGTGCCCACTTAGAGGATGAAGGGAATAACGTTTACTGCAAGGTAAAGTCCGATTAAAGATAGTCCCAGGGTCTCCAATGGGGTAGATGGGAGGTCAGCACCCCTCTCTAGTTGGTGAGAGGACGGTTCAGTTGCCTGATAACAGCCGGGAAGAAACTGTCCCTGAATCTGGACAGATTCACTTGCCCAACAATTGCTGATTGTTCTTGTCAAGAACCCACACCAGGGGCCAGTTTACAGTGGCCACTGGGCCTACAAAGCTGCACTTGTGTGGCATGTGGTTTACAGTGGCCACTGGGCCTACACGTGTGTGACACGTGGTTTACAGTGGCCACTGGGCCTGCACGTGTATGACACGTGGTTTACAGCGGCCAGACTGCAAAGCTGCATGTGTGCGACACGTGTTTACAGTGGCCACTGGGCCTACACGTGTGTGGCATGTGGTTTACAGTGGCCACTGGGCCTACACGTGTGTGGCATGTGGTTTACAGTGACCACTGGGCCTGCACGTGTGTGAAACGTGGGAGGAAACCAGATCCACCTCCCACTGTTATGTTTGACAGACAAGAAAGGGCCACAGAGTTTACACAGGCCCATCAGCCCTACTTGGCCAAGCCAGCCAACCCACCCACAACTTGCATCTATTGTGTTATTATTCTGACCCGGGCAGATCACGGGGAGAACGTGCAAACACCAGACAGACAGCACCTGTAGTCGGGATCGATCCCAGGACCTGTGTCCCTGGCGCTGTGAGGCACCAGCTCTACCGCTGCTCCACTGTTTATACAACAGTCTGGAGATATTGCAGGGATTGGGCGGCACGGTGGCGCAGCGGTAGAGTTGCTGCCTTGCAGCGAATGCAGCGCTGGAGACCCGGGTTCCATCCCGACTACGGGCGCTGCCTGTACGGAGTTTGTACGCTCTGCGTGGGTTTTCTCCGAGATCTTCGGTTTCCTCCCACACTCCAAAGACGTGCAGGCTTGTAGGTTAATTGGCTGGGTATAAATGTAAAAAATCGTCCCTAGTGTGTGTAGGATAGTGTTAGTGTGCGGGGATCGCTGGGCGGCGCGGACCCGGTGGGCCGAAGGGCCTGTTTCCGCACTGTATCTCTAAACTGAACTAAGCAGCACTCTCTCGTTAACGTCTGATCCATTGCATGCTGCATGAGAATAGTTATAACTTGGCTCCCTGTCATAATGGAACTAAGCTGTGGTGAGGGCCGAGAGACAAATGACTGGGCTCGCCATGGGAGTCTGATTTGTGGGCTGCTGCTGATCAATAACAGGAGTTCAGGGGCAGTGTTTCCATTTTAAAAGCTGATGGTATCCAGTTAATTTTAGTTTTACAGATACAGCACAGAAATGCCGACTATCGATCGGCCGCTCACACTAGCTCTACGTGATCCCAATCTTTCATCCACTCCCTTCACACTCGGGGCCGATTAACCTACAAACCCGTGCGTCTTTGGGATGTGGGAGGAAACCGGAGCACCCGGAGAAACCCACGCGGTCACGGGGAGAACGTGCAAGCTCCACACAGACAGCACCCGAGGTCAGGATCGAACCAGGTGACCGACGGTTGGCGTGGACTGGGTAGGCCGAGGGGCCTGTTTCTAAGCTGTGTCTCTCAACTAAACTAAGCTTTTCTCAATTCTCGTGAAGAGTAAGAGACCGGGAGAGTTAGCCCTTCCTCCCGACACAGATGCTGCCCGACCTGCTGTGCGTTTCCAGCGTTTTTTGTTTTAGTTTGCCGGGGCCGGGCCTGGTTGGCAAGGCCTCGGCCTGCGTTGCCGCGGTAACCGTGACGGTCTCCCTGTGTCGACAGCTCCCCACGGCGCTCTACAAGAAGGTGCTGGCGATTTTCCACGAGGCGGTCCTGCCACACATGAGCAAGCCCACGCTGATGATCGACTTCCTCACCGCGGCCTACGACATCGGTACGTCCTCACCGCCAGCCGTGGAGTGACCGGCACTCGTCCCCGACCCTCCCCCCCCATCACCCCACGCCACACCGGCCACTGTGCTATGGAGCTGTGGCTCCAGTCCACACTTCACACAATATGGCCCTCCGGCCAGGCTTGCCAACGTCCCGGATTAGCCGGGACATCCCCGTACTTTGGGCTACATTACTTTGTCACGTACGGGAGGGACCGCCCTTGTCCCGTGTTAGTAGGGTTGCCAACTTCCTCACTCCCAAATACGGGACAGAGGGTGATGTCACCGCCCCGCGCCCCACGTGACCTCACCCAGCCAGCGGCCACGTGCTCCCGCTCCACCAATGGCGGCCGCCCGGACCGGGAGGAGGGTTGCTACGCAACCTCCGTCAGCGGCTCCCGACCCGGGCGGCCGCCATTGGTGGAGCGGGAGCACGTGGCCGCTGGCTGGGTGAGGTCACGCACCCCTGCCTCCGGCCCACCTCGTCCGTGCCGACCAAGATTCCCAATTATGCCCACCCCATTTGCCAGCTATCGGCCCCACATCCATCTGAACCTCAGCTCGGTTTAGTTTATTGCCACGCGTAACGAGGTACAGGGAAAAGCTTTGTTGCGTGCTAACCAGCCAGCGGAAAGACGCCTTTGCCCCATCCACGTACAACTAGTAAACTAAACTGGTCCAAATGACCCATGACATTTGTGATAGTCCCAGCCTCAGCAACCTCCTCCGGCAGCTGGTTCCATTCACCCACCACCCTTTGTGTGACACATTGCTCCTCCGGTTGGATTAAATCTTTCCCCCCCCCCTCACTTTAAACCTGTGTCCTCTGGTTTGTGATTCCCTTGCCCTTGGTAAAAGACTCAGTGCGTTCACTTTATCTATTCTCCCTCATTCTGTGATACATCGAGAATGTTAAACATGCTGGGTATGGGCCCCACAGCCCAACTGGTCCACGCTGAACAAGATGCCCCATCCACGCTAGACCCACTTCTCATAGACTCATCGAGTCATGCAGCATGGAAAAAGGCTCTTCACACCAACCAGCCCGTGCCGACCAACATGCCCCATCTATGCTCGTCCTATCTCCCTGCGTCTGGCCCATATCCCTCTAAACCTGCCCTACCCATGGCACCTGCCAAATGCCCCATAAATGTTGTTATCGTCTCTGCCTCGACTACCTCCTCAGTGAAGAAGAAGCTGCCTCTTGGGTCCAACAGATCATTCCCGCTCACCATAAACCCGTGTCCTCTGGTTCTTGATCCCTCTACTCTGTGGGTAAATGAATGTCTGTGTGCATTCACCCTCTCGATTACCCTCGTGATTTTGTGCACCTCACCAGCCAGCCACCTACACTGCAAGCAAGAGTCCCAGCATGCCCCAACCTCTCCCTGTAACCTGGCCACAGGCCCCACAGATAGTCCCAGCATGCCCCAACCTCTCCCAGTAACCTGGCCACAGGCCCCACAGATAGTCCCAGCATGCCCCACAGATAGTCCCAGCATGCCCCAACCTCTCCCAGTAACCTGGCCACGGGCCCCACAAATAGTCCCAGCATGCCCCACAGATAGTCCCAGCATGCCCCAACCTCTCCCTGTAACCTGGCCACAGGCCCCACAGATAGTCCCAGCCTGCCCCAACCTCTCCCAGTAACCTGGCCACAGGCCCCACAGATAGTCCCAGCATGCCCCAACCTCTCCCAGTAACCTGGCCACAGGCCCCACAGATAGTCCCAGCATGCCCCAACCTCTCCCTGTAACCTGGCCACGGGCCCCACAAATAGTCCCAGCATGCCCCACAGATAGTCCCAGCCTGCCCCAACCTCTCCCTGTAACCTGGCCACAAGCCCCACAGATAGTCCCAGCATGCCCCAACCTCTCCCTGTAACCTGGCCACAGGCCCCACAGATAGTCCCAGCATGCCCCAACCTCTCCCAGTAACCTGGCCACAGGCCCCACAGATAGTCCCAGCCTGCCCCACAGATAGTCCCAGCCTGCCCCAACCTCTCCCTGTAACCTGGCCACGGGCCCCACATAGTCCCAGCATGCCCCAACCTCTCCCTGTAACCTGGCCACAGGCCCCACAGATAGTCCCAGCATGCCCCAACCTCTCCCAGTAACCTGGCCACAGGCCACACAGATAGATGGCGGTGGAGGCCCGGTCATTGGGTGTTTATACAGCAGAGATTGACCAGTTCTTGATTAGTACGGGGGTTAGGGGGAGAGGGCGGGAGAATGGGGTTGAGAGAGAGAGATAGATCAGCCATGATTGAATGGTGGAGTAGACTCGATGGGCCGAATGGCCCAATTCTGCTCCTGTGACTTATGAAGTTTAGTTTAGTGATACAGCGTGGAAACAGGCCCTTTGACCCATCGAGTCCGCGCCGACCAGCGATCCCCGCACACTAACACTATCCCACGCTAGGGACAATTTTACAATTATACCAAGCTAATTTACCTAGAAACCCGCACGTCTTTGGAGTGTGGGAGGAAACCGGAGCACCCGGAGAAAACCCACGCAGGTCACGGGAAGAACGTACAAACTACATGCAGACAGCGCCCGTAGTCGGGATGGAACCCGTGGTGCTGTGAGGCAGCAGCTCTACCCGCTGTGCCACCCATAGTTATGAAGCTGCCCGTGTGGCTGGTGGGGCTGTGCTGGGGGAAGGGCGTGGTGGGGCTGGGCTGTGTGAGGGTCTAACTGAGGTTGTGTGTTTGCCTTCTGCAGGGGGGGCCATAAGCCTGCTGGCCTTGAACGGACTCTTCTACCTCATCCATCAGCACAACCTGTAAGTCTTGCCCAGCGCCTGTCATCCACCGCCCCCAGCCCCACCCACGGGTCTGTCTGTGCAGGGAAACGCTGGTTACAGTAACCTGTCATCCCCAGCCCCACCCACGGGTCTGTCTGTGCAGGGAAACGCTGGTTACAGTGACCTTAATGACACATTGTGCAGTCGTGCTGCTGCCTCACATGCGTGTATCTCTGCGAACCATCTCTCAATCTGCAGCTTCTCTCTGGGGTCTGGGTGGCGTCTCACTCTCAAACATCAATATGGAGTATATTATTCAGCGTGGGCACTTCACACCAGTTATAAATATTGTCAGCACCTATGCAATGTGGTCTCTGTGCACAAGCTGTGTGTGTGTGATGTGTATATGTCCACGTACTGGTGTGTGTGGCATTAATGCTGTGTGTGCGTGTGTTTGCGCGTGTGTGCATGCGTTTGCGCGTGTGTGCATGCGTTTGCGCGTGTGTTTGCGCGTGTGTGTATGCGACATTAATGCTGTGTGTATCTGGTGCAGGGAGATGGTGTGTGTTTGCGCGCGTGTGTGTGCACGCGACATTAATGCTGTGTGTATCTGGTGCAGGGAGTACCCCGACTTCTACACGAAGCTCTACAGTTTACTGGAGCCCTCGGTTCTCCACGTCAAATACCGCGCCCGGTTCTTCCACCTGCTCAACATCTTCCTGTCCTCCAGGTCAGTACGTGTTGGTGCTGCCATTACTGGCTGTTTCCTGCCCGCGTTACTTGTGTCTAAAATCATTGTGTGTGTAAAATCACGAGAGGAATAGATCGGGTAGAGTCTCTTGCCCAGTGTAGGTGAATCGAGGACCAGAGGACATGGGTTCAAGGTGAAGGGGAAAATATTTAATTGGAATGGAAAGGGTTCAGAGAAGATTGAGGAGGATGTTGCCAGGACTAGAGGGTGCGAGCTACAGGGAGAGGTTGAGCAGGCTGGGTCTCTATTCCATGGAGTGCAGGAGGATGAGGGGTAATCTTATAGAGGTGTATAAAATCATGAGAGGAATAGATCGGGTAGATGCACAGAGTCTCTTGCCCAGAGTAGGGGAATCGAGGACCAGAGGACATGGGTTTAACGTGAAGGGGGAAAGATTTAATAAGAATCCATGGGGTAACTTTTTCACACAAAGGGTGGTGGGTGTATGGAACAAGCTGCCAGAGGAGGTAGTTGAGGCTGGGACTATCCC
The DNA here is from genome assembly GCF_053455715.1 of Rhinoraja longicauda. Classification (NCBI taxonomy): domain Eukaryota; kingdom Metazoa; phylum Chordata; class Chondrichthyes; order Rajiformes; family Arhynchobatidae; genus Rhinoraja; species Rhinoraja longicauda. The sequence continues at coordinate 1,515,332 of NC_135977.1, forward strand.
AATGTTTAAGAAACAGTTAGACAGGTATATAAGTTTAGGTTATCGAAGGTATTCACAAAATGCTGGAGTAACTCAGCAAGTCAGGCAGCATCTCAGGAGAGAAGGAATGGGTGACGTTTCGGGTCGAGACCCTTCTTCAGATGTTTAGTTTATTGTCATCTACAGTGAAGAGATATTTTGTTGCCAGCTGTCCAGTCAGCGGCTAGACAATACATGATTACAATCGAGCCGTCCACAGTGTATAAATACGGAAAAGGGGGAGTAACGTGAATAATGTGGAGTGCAAGATAAAGCCCAGTGGAGTCGGATGAAAGAGAGTGTGAGGGTCTCGAATGAGGAAGATGGTAGTTGAGGACCGCTTCGCTCGATGTGGAGGGGTGGGTCAGCTGCCTGATAACAGTGGGGAGGGTGAGGTAGAGGGAGGGGTGATGGTAGAGGGAGGGGTGATGGTAGAGGGAGGGGTGATGGTAGAGGGAGGGGTGAGGTAGAGGGAGGGGTGATGGTAGAGGGAGGGGTGAGGTAGAGGGAGGGGTGAGGTAGAGGAGGGGTATGGTAGAGGGGAGGGGTGATGGTAGAGGGAGGGGTGAGGTAGAGGGAGGGGTGAGGTAGAGGGAGGGGTGAGGTAGAGGGAGGGGTGATGGTAGAGGGAGGGGGTGATGGTAGAGGGAGGGATGAGGTAGAGGGAGGGGTGAGGGAGGGTGATGGTAGAGGGGAGGGGTGAGGTAGAGGGAGGGATTGAGGTAGAGGGAGGGGTGAGGTAGAGGGAGGGGTGATGAGGTAGAGGGAGGGGTGATGGTAGAGGGAGGGGTGATGGTAGAGGGAGGGGTATGGTAGAGGGAGGGGTGAGGTAGAGGGAGGGGTAGAGGGTAGAGGGAGGGGTGAGGTAGAGGGAGGGGTGATGGTAGAGGGAGGGGTGATGGTAGAGGGAGGGGTGAGGGAGGGGTGAGGTAGAGGGAGGGATGAGGTAGAGGGAGGGGTGAGGTAGAGGGAGGGGTGATGGTAGAGGGGAGGGGTGAGGTAGAGGGAGGGGTGAGGTAGAAGGAGGGGTGAGGGAGGGGTATGGTAGAGGGAGGGGTGATGGTAGAGGGAGGGGTGAGGGAGGGGTATGGTAGAGGAGGGGTGATGGTAGAGGGAGGGGTGAGGTAGAGGGAGGGGTGAGGTAGAGGGAGGGGTGAGGGAGGGGTATGGTAGAGGGAGGGGTGAGGTAGAGGGAGGGGTGATGTAGAGGGAGGGGTGAATGTAGAGGGAGGGGTGATGGTAGAGGGAGGGGTGATGGTAGAGGGAGGGGTGAGGTAGAGGGAGGGGTGATGGTAGAGGGAGGGGTGAGGTAGAGGGAGGGGTTGATGGTAGAGGGAGGGGTATGGTGGAGGGAGGGGTGATGGTAGAGGGAGGGGTGAGGTAGAGGGAGGGGTGAGTAGAGGGAGGGGTGGGTAGAGAGGGGTGAGGTAGAGGGAGGGGGTGATGGTAGAGGGAGGGTGAGGTAGAGGGAGGGGTATGGTGAGGGAGGGGTGATGGGAAGAGGGAGGGGTTGAGGTAGAGGAGGGGTGATGGTAGAGGGAGGGGTTGAGGGAGGGGTGAGGAAGAGGGAGGGGTGAGGTAGAGGGAGGGGTGAGGGAGGGGTGAGGAAGAGGGAGGGGTGAGGTAGAGGGAGGGGGTGAGGGAGGGGTGATGGTAGAGGGAGGGGTGAGGTAGAGGGAGGTGATGGTAGAGGAGGGTGAGGTAGAGGGAGGGGTGAGGTAGAGGGAGGGTGTGAGGGAGGGTGATGGTAGAGGGAGGGGTGAGGTAGAGGGAGGGGTGATGGTAGAGGGAGGGGTGATGGTAGAGGGAGGGGTGAGGTAGAGGGGGGGTGAGGGGGGTGGTAGGGGGGGGGGGAGGGGGTGATGGTAGAGGGAGGGGTGAGGGAGGGGGTGATGGTAGAGGGAGGGGTGATGGTAGAGGGAGGGGTTGAGGTAGAGGAGGGGTGAGGTAGAGGGAGGGGTGAGGGAGGGTGATGTGAGGGAGGGGTGATGGTAGAGGGAGGGGTATGTGGAGGGAGGGGTGAGGTAGAGGTGGGTGAGGTAGAGGAGGGTGAGGTAGAGGGAGGGGTGATGGTAGAGGGAGGGGTGATGGTAGAGGGAGGGGTGATGGTAGAGGAGGGGTGATGGTAGAGGGAGGGGTATGGTGGAGGGAGGGTGAGGTAGAGGGAGGGGTGAGGTAGAGGGAGGGTGAGGTAGAGGGAGGGGTGATGGTAGAGGGAGGGGTATGGTAGGGAGGGGTGAGGTAGAGGGAGGGGTGAGGTAGAGGGAGGGGTGATGGTAGAGGGAGGGAGATGGTGGACGTGCAGTAACTGGTTGCCATCTCTCTACCAGCCACTTGCCGGCGTACCTGGTGGCTGCGTTCATCAAGCGGCTGTCCAGGTTGGCACTGACCGCTCCCCCCGACTCCTTGCTGATGGTCATCCCCCTCATCTGCAACCTCCTCCGTCGCCACCCATCCTGCCACATCCTCCTCCATCGGCCGACCGACACCCCAGGTATGGACTGACCCCTCCCTCCTCCCTTCCA